>NC_049990.1:3920832-3948332 GCF_000003815.2 Branchiostoma floridae
GACACACATACACAAACATACGCACAGACACAGAAGCACACAGACAAACACACAGACGCAAGCACGCATGCACACACACTGACACACACACACACAGATACTGCGTACATACTCAGTAAAACACACACATACACACGTACATACACACAGACACATTCACACACGCGCGTGCAAACACACACACACACATACATTCACACTCACACACACACATAACTACACACACGCACACACATGTACACACAGACACAAACACACACACAGAAAAGACAATTTACAAGGAGAGGAACTGTTCGTCTCTATCTCCCTCATGATCACAGTGTAATATATATTTATTCTGCAGGATTTTCTCTGCCTACGCCATGGACGTGATTTCCAGCACGGCGTTCGGCGTGGATATAGACGCGCTCAACAACCCGGACCATCCTTTTGTGACCCACGCCAAGGCGATATTTGACATGAATCTCCTCAAAATGTATTTATATATCATGGGTGAGTGTTGTACTCACATTACGTTATCCATCCATCCATCCATCCATCCATCCATCCATCCATCCATCCATCCATCCATCCATCCATCCATCCATCCATCCATCCATCCATCCATCCATCCATCCATCCATCCATCCATCCATCCATCCATCCATCCATCCATCCATCCATCCATCCATCCATCCATCCATCTATCCATCCATCCAATTTTATTCGCCTCTGTCTACATACAATTATGTTCCATAACTGTCTTTCTGTTCATATAGCAACATACGACAAATGCATGAGCACAGTTTATGGCAGCAATGTTCGTTCATAGGGACAAAAACTCTCCAACAAAATTTGAATCTTGCCTATTTGTTTCTTCCCCGCTACAGTTCCGCCTCCATTCAACTACCTGTTCACACTCTGGGGATTTACCTTCTTCCCGAAGTTCGCCACGGACTTTTTCAAACATACCGTGGAAAGAGTCATGAAGATGAGACAAGACAGTGCGGATAATACCGTAAGACCACATTCCTGAAAGACTTAAGTATCTAGAATTCTCATCAATCTTAGTATAAAAGATATCGTTTGTTTCTTCTCCTCTCCTCTGTAGTAAAGAAATTAAGTCAATGACCTTGACCAGGAGGCTGTCACCATAGTTACTGGTAAAGTAGGAATTATGTAGCAAGCGGCAGGACGGAGCATGAGGGGCTGGTCACTATGTACAGTAGAAGCAAGTTAATTGCACAACGGATTATCGCACGCAGCTGTTAATTGCACGAAATCGCCAAATCCGTGGTGGTGTGGTCCAGCTTAACAACTTCGCTTTAGTTGCACAATTCGGATAATTGCACGAAATGCACTGGTAAATGGGGTGTGCAATTAAGCGGCTTCTACTGCACATGGATGTGTTTGAACAAGAAGAAACTGAGCAGTAGGCTAGCTAGACCATATAAAGGTTAAAAGTATTTGCTTCATAGGCTAGACCATAAGGAGGTTAGTATTTTGTATGCTTGCCTGGAGGGGAGGGAGTTCTTTTCCGGAGCTGCACAGAAAGTGCCTGGTGCCTACCCTTAGCATCTTCATTGATTAATCTTTTAAACAAATTTTGATCACAAAGGTTTCTGCAAGAGGGACTGAAGCATGTATATTTTTAAAATCTTGGCAAAAATTGTGACTTTTGGCATGCTTTGACCTGTGAATGACCTTCATATTCAAGACATGGACTGGTCCATTAGGAGAGGGGGTGAAATCATGACATCATGACAATCATCTGGCTGTAGCTCGTTAAAATGCCTGAATTGAACTCGGGCTTTTATAGCCAAAACAAACCTGACAAATCCAGCTTTGCAGTGGGGGTAAAAACTTGAGGTTTGAAATGTAAGTAAATGTGTATTTAAGTGATTGATTTGCATGTCTTAACCACGTAGGGCATGGGAAATCCGATTTAGAACTAGAAGCCCCTCCCCTGAAAACTCTTACTTAACTCTGAAAACTCTGTATGTCATTTTTTCAGGAACGAGTGGACTTTCTCCAGCTGATGCTCAAGGCCCACAACAAGCACCGAGACGAGACGGCAAACGGTGCGACTCTTGGTAAGTAAGGCAAATTATTTGTATTACGGAGCACACACACACACATACATACATACATACAGACACACACATGCAGGTACACACACACACACACAGGCACACAGACACAAACACACCACACACAGGCACACACACACACATTCACACATTCACAAATACACACATACACACACACACACGCCGTAACATATGATGCATCGTAATGTTATATTCTGAATTCTGTCGATCGAAAATCCAGTTCACTGGCACTGTCTTTTTGTCTTTATCTAACATCTAGGTCCAGGACTGTCCAAACAGGAGATCGTAGGGAACTCGATGATATTCTGGCTGGTCGGCTACGACACCACCGCCAACACCATCGCACTCACGGCCTACAACCTCGCACTGAGTCAGGAGGCACAGGACAGGGCCGCGGGGGAGATCCACAGAGTGGTACAGAATCGGGTGAGTTCCTCTCATGGGACGTCTTGTAACACTAAAAATACTTTTTTGTTGTAATTCATGAATATTCATGAATAGTCATTAAATTATGACTAAATCATGATGACTTATTATTAGAGTCTTTTGATGTTGCACACAGCCTGGCTGCATTCCTTATACCTTTGTTTAACTAGCATCCGTCGTAGAAAATGTTTACTTTTGAAGGATTGTTTCTTACCCAGGGGAAGCTCGACTACGAGGCAGTCCATGAGCTGCACTACCTGGAGATGTGCGTCAACGAGACGCTGAGGATCTACCCCGGGGCAAAGAGGTTTGTTATCTGTCTGTTTATTTGTTTATTCTGCCCTTCAACATACTCATTTTCAAACTGTATTCGTCTCTAAATCACCTTTTTCTCTAGGTTATGTACTATATTTTCTATTTACAGTTATTTAACGAGAATGAGACAACTAGCAGGAATTGCTTACTAGTATCTGACACCCAGACAATGAAAATGAGACTAAAGTTGATAAAAAATATTGCAATAACAACACGAAAGAAGCAAATAGATCTGGATCTAGGAACATAAAGTTGGTGCAAAAACTTATGATGAGCTTCTCGTGAATAATGAAGGTTCAAAGTTTATAAAAACAAAGAAGATTCACCCTTTTTTTTATTTTCAGGTTTGACCGTGTCTGTAGGGAGGACGCTGATATCAACGGTCTGCATATTCCAGCGGGAATGAACATTAACTTCCCTGTGTGGGTCATCCACCATGACCCTGAACTCTGGCCGGAACCGGACAAGTTCAAGCCTGAGAGGTTGGTTTTTCTATTTCTTCGTTTGTTTGTTTCTTTGTTTTGCGTACATTGTGAGTAGCCTTTCACCCATCGACTTTGTACAGCAAGTGCAAATTGGCTCGGTGGGACTGATATATGAATATCCATCCACTCACACCATGGGACCTGTTTTATTAGCAATGGGTGTTGTTTGTATCGTACTTGATAGAGAGGGTAGAAGGAGACAAACAGACAGACATACAGACAGGCATTAGAGATAAAGAAAAAGGCAGATAAAGGCGGAAAAAGACAGTGAGGAAGAGGCCATCGACTACCTTTTTGCTATTTTGGAAATGGAATACACACTGTGACCTACTCATTCATTGTGACTATTCCTGCCCAGGTTTTCAAAGGAAGAAATAGCAACCCGAGATCCGTACGCCTTCCTTACGTTTGGGGTCGGACCTAGAGCCTGTGTGGGCATGCGCCTAGCCATGCTGGAGATCAAACTGGCGCTGGCCAAAGTCTTGGAGAAGTTCCGTTTCGTCACGTGCGAGAAGACTGAGGTAACCAGCACCTTCGCGGTGTCTTGTCTTTTATCACCTCAGTTGAATGGGAGGTGTTTTTGTTTGATGTTTCTGTCTGTCTTCCTACTTGCCTGTGTCTTAGAGTATACTTGAATGTGCGTATGTGTGTATGTATGTGTGTGTGTGTGTGTGTGTGTGTGTGTGTGTGTGTGTGTGTGTGTGTGTCAAGAGGATGCCATCCATAAAATTAAGTCACTGTGGCCTTACCTGAGGATAAGTCATTCTTTTTCGCAAAAAAATAATCGATATCTTACAAGGAGGTCCATCCTTTCCAGATTCCCCTTCGTCTGGCAAACAACAACGGGAACAAGGTAGAGGGTGGCGTGTGGCTGAAGGTGGAGGCTCGCGGCCAGGCTCCAAGCAGTGTATAATCTTCATGTAGTTTGAATTTATTGGTTTTTAAAGGGGCATTCTAATCCAGAAAGAAGTGTTATTGGTTTTAGGAAGTAATAAATGCATACAAATTCGCATTATACGGTAATGTACAATCAACAGTGCACTTAACTGAAGTGTGTAGTAATTCATTGTACTATTGATTGGCTGTATATCTTTTTACCTAATGGACTAAATACAGTATCCAAGGTATCCAAAGCAAATCGAAGGTATCCAAGACACCTTAGTGTCATGTAACAAATGTTTGCCCACATAAGCTTCCTGAATCTGCCAAGAATCTTTAAGTTATATCTAAACATAGTTATTTTTTCACATTTCAGTACCTAGACAGTAACTGTCCAGACCAAAAATTGACAGCAGCAGAACGCAGTACATTACTACAACTTCTCTTCTCTTCCGGTTGAAGCGACCGCAATCATCTCGTTGATTATTCTGTCGCTTATGGGTGGTCAAGGGTCGAGGCCACCGGCCAAGGTTTTAGGTTGTCACATACGCACGGAGACCATTGACACAAACGTGTCAGTGGTAGAGGCTTCGACAGCCACTTGTGGTAGCAGGTTCCAATCACTTATAGTGCGCGGCAAGAAAGAGGCCTTGCGGTACAATGTAACTAGTATCCCTATTGTTTCCATTGAAGTACATCAATCAGTATATCTAAAAAATGTATTTCATATACTATAGCTATCTTTAACTTATGTTCCAGACGTGGCCAATTTACGTAGTGTGCAAATGAGTAATCAATATTTATTGATAGACCTTGTACCTTGTAATAGTTATGATAAGATAATTGTATTAACATACCGGAAGAAGTATCCGTACTTTTTGAGTGTAAATAAAATTCACAATTATCCAGCACATGTATCCATGTTTTGTTACATGAGTTCAACAAGCCATTCGTAAATAAGAGTGGCGTGTCTTATCTTCTGGAAGTAATGAACTCAACTGAAAAGTGGAATTCGCCATTGTTTTCGAGGCGATCCATGGATTATACAGTATACAACCTATTTGTGGTGCTCTGATACTTACAGAGTTCAACTGTTGTAAAAAGATAAATACAGCAGATGCAAACATTTCTATAGAATTACTTTCTGCCGACCTCATACCAGAAGAAAAAAAAAATTCACGAGTCTTAGTGGCAAGTGTGCAGATGTTGACACACTGGCAACACCAAATCTGTAGGTGTTTTTGGTACCTTTAGACAGATTAGCCGTGAAGCTCGGTGGGCGTCACTCCACCGTCATGGGGGCAGGGGCATGGCGAGTATTTAACTCAGGACCTACTGATTCTGATTCCAACGCTCTAGCCGTTGCGCCACACAGACACAGACATACCAGAAGACACTGTGACAATAGATGTTTTATTTCAGATGAAACAAAACTGGACAGTAAATTGTACGTCACATTCTATTGCGCCTTCGCTAAGATGAAGGTTTTCTTTTTTTATAAGTAAAGACAAGTATCTACATATAGATACATGTCTAATTTGTATAATCAATGAAGAACAGTTTTATGTCATTGGTGTTAAATATACATATAACATATGTAATTGGTTCAAAGAACATGCACAGAATATGCAAATTGTGCAAAATGGTCCTAATTTTCATTATCAACAAAAATGTATAATATCTGAATTTCATCATTTGAACAGAGAAATGTGACTCTCATTAGGCATAAACTTTAAATTCTATTTACATGATTAAGGTAATGTTAGAATAGCTGATTTTAATAGTATTCATGTACTTTAGGTAGGACCAAAAGAAGAAATAAGCTAACAGAAATGTCAAGATAATGTACCGATCCCAAAGCCCCCTGTTCGATCATGGTTCTATTTCGAACACCTCCGTCAAAAATAGACATTTCTGTCCAATGGGGCAGTTTTTGACGGATGTGTTCGAAATAGCCTGATAGGGGGTTCTATCTGTTCGATATGGCGTTCGACAGGATCGGTCCATTGTGGATCCAAATAAGGTCAATGTAAAGTCAGAGATAGGTACAGAAGCCTGGCATTCAGACAAATTTAGAATACATGTATTACAATCACCACATCTGCTTGGAGATTATTTAGAAGTGACAAGAGTTGAAAATTTTACAACAAACACACTTCAAAATGAAGTGCACTTCGTCGTAGAAGTATGTTAATGATATAATATTCTATTCAGTCAGCTAGAAAGTAGATTCCCTCGCATGAGGCATATCAGTCGCACTAAAAATATTATGGTCCTCAAACGGACTATTGCTAAACCCATACAATCCTACATATTAACTACAATACCGAAAGAGGTGCGAAACCGAACTTCTATGCTAGACTAGACCTATGATACTTTTACATATATGTTTTGTCTTTGCTGTACGTAGCTCGGTTAGGCAAATATGTACTTCATATAATCCTACATGTTCACTATTACCAAGAAGTGAGAGGAAGCTAATCATAACCTCTATGCTAGACTACACCTATGATAGTTACATGTATGTTTTGTCTTTGCTGTGACCTGTACGTAGCTCGGTGGGGCAAAGATGTACTTTTAAGAGTCTGTGGATACATTCATCCTTCATTAGATAGGACAAGTAGTATTCTTTTCTTAAATAGGAAGCATCTAAGGTCTTCATTACTGAAGTGATTAAACTGTAATATCCAACACCAAAATTGGACACCCAAATTTTCGACTGAACAGCACCAGTCTTTGTCAAGAAATGAACAATCCACTGCTGTCGTGACGTCACGTTATGCAGAGAGAACCCGTGACTCAGTAAGCAGTGCCATATGGTGGGTCCAATTTTTGTGTTGGATATTACAGTTAAATCACTTCAGTAATGACTTCTACCAACACAGATGAACTTTCAAGTTAAGGTCTTCATTGTTTTCCTTGGCCGCACCACCGGTTAGGCTGAAGACATGCGGACCCTGGGAGTGTGTGTGCGCGCCTCCACCTTCAACCACACGCCGCCTGTCACCTGATTACCGTTATTGTTCTCCAGACGAAGGGGAACCTGAGAACAATGGACATTAGCTTATCAATAAGTAACCGTGTACAGCAACGTTTCATTTCAACGTTTTTGTTTCGAGAGGAGAGGGAGAGAGACTGAGAAAATGACAGATATGTCTAACCTACATCGACGTAAAATGACAGATAAATAAGTAGAGAGAAAGAATGTCAGATATATAGATGTACATGTAGATGGTTCAACTGTAGTAGATCACGATAGATAGATGGAAACACAGAAAGATGTGATAGATGTGATAGATCAATGATTGATTGATTGATTGATTGATTGATTGATTGATTGATCGAACACTGTATACTAACATGATTATTCAATTTGGAACAGGTATGATGGCAAATTTAGCATCAACCAAATATTACGTAAAGTTATGTTCAATTAAATGAATGCATGCTTTATTATGTACTTCATTGTAATATATTGATTTGCTTATATCTTATATTGAATTTAGATATACAGATGTATATAATTAAAGTAGAACACTGTAGCAGTGATAGCTTAATAGATACCTCAGTCTTCTCACAAGTGACGAAACGGAACTTCTCCAAGACCTTAGCCAGCGCATGTTTGATTTCCAGCATGGCGAGGCGCATGCCCACACAGGCTCTTGGTCCGGAGCCGAAGGGCAGGAAGGCGTACGGGTCACGTGACTCCTGCTGTTCCTTAGAGAACCTGTCAAAACAACAACGTCTTCCTTAAGCCCCCTTTACAAATCAAGAATTTTGCTCGGCCGAGTTGTCAGCGAGCTCTAAATTACGAAGAGGTATGACCTTGATGCCGACGAAGAAACGCTGCCATTTGTCCGTAGGCATCAGGGTCATGCCTCCTTGTAATTTAGAGCTCGCTGCCGCAACTCGGCCAAGCTAAATTCTTGATTTGTAATACCTCCGTCACATTAGGCGCGATTCGATCGGACGACGAGTCTGCTAGCTCTAAATTACGAGGAGGCAGGACCCTGATGCCGACGAAGAAATGACAGAGTTTCCCCCTTCCCGTCAGAGTCATGCCTCCTCGTAATTTACAGCTCGCAGACTCGTCGTCCGAACGAATCGCGCCTAATTGTGAGAGGGGTATTATATTAGAGAACTTAGAGAGATGAAAAGAGGAACATCAGAAGACGCTATATGTATAGAAATGTCACATGCAGCTGTCATGCTGAAGCACCCTTTGTTTAGAAGTTCTCCGAGTTAGGCGTAAGTCACATTGACAAACCGGAGTCAAGCCGGGCAGCTATTGGGAGCGAAAAGAATGATATAAGAGACATCAGAATACACTAAATTTCAAAATAAGATTCGTGGGCATAATATTTGTATTTTTCTAGGTATACGTTTTAAGTTTTCGTTTCTTTAAACATCCCGGCCGTTCCCCAGTTTGTAAATGTGACCTAAACCTTAGGTCCCCTTTTCACTAGACGGCAGTCACCCTTAATTTGATCACTAGCATATGACGAAAGCTCCAATCTATACATTTTCATGGTTAGAACAAGTGATGGAATGGATGCAAAATCTGTTCAATCATTTTTCTGTCTTAAATCTTTTTTTTTCTTAAGTAAAAAATACGACATTTCAGTCTGATTATCTCCAAACTTTGCTAGTTTTATATAGCCAAGAATCTAGTATATAACGTAATCCTTTCATGATGAAAAAAAAAGGATGGCTGGCATGAATTGTGCGACAATCTCTAAAAATTTAGAAGGCACCTCTCTGGTCTGAACTTCTCCGGCTCCGGCCAGATCTCCGGGTCGTGGTGGATGGCGTAGGCGGGGATGTTGATGATGGTCCCCGCCGGGATGTGCAGACCTTTCACCTCGATATCTTCCTTACAGACACGATCAAACCTGAAGGCGATAACGGAACAGAAAATGATTACATCAGGTTGGTAGAATATAGGATATAGGACAATTATTTCCAAAACCAGTAGTTCCCTGGACGAGGGGGGGGGGGGGGGGGTACAAGCTTAGTCGCATCTGAAACTGTTTTCTCGCCGCAAAAGCGTCACCTACATCGGGTACTTATAGCGGCGAGAAGCAGAAGTCGGAATCTCCAAGGAAGGTGTCTGAGAGACACATATAAACACAAGCCAAGTAAGTAATTCTTCTGTTTCCGGAACAATCCAGATGTTAACTATAGGTATACATAGGCCATTGATCATCCAAACTAAGTTACCAACACTTTGGAAAATTTGAACATAGCACTGTTCAATGGAGAGAAGACATGAGGGTGTAATGTGTGCAATTTAACTACACGCACTGTCATTGTAGTCTCTGGCATACTAACTAGTTAACTATCCATCTAAGCCTTCTTGAGGTATGTAGCTCACCCATATACATGCACACAAACTACTGAAAACACCGTCTTCTATGCAAATATACAGAAAGAACAGGACTGACCTCTTTGCCCCAGGATAGATCCTCAGGGTTTCGTTGACGCACATCTCCAGGAAGCGCATCTCGTTCAGAGCCTCGTAGTCCAGCTTCCCCTGGGTTAGTGAGTCACGTTCAAATATCAATTTGCTTATAAAGCCTCTGTGAATGTGCTTACGCGTGTATTAGGAAGAGAAGAGGCATTTATATAGAAACTGTAAATCTAGTTGTAATAATAAGTCGCCAGAGGGCCCAAAACCTAACAAATTGTGTTAGCTAGAACATGACCTATATAACGACATACCAAATTTCATGAAAATCCATTTTTGTCTTATGCTACTAAACCTTATAAAATCATACATATACACACACCACCAAAACATAACCTTCTTTCCTTCTAAAAGATGATTACAGTTTGACCATCATTTTGCTGGATTTTTCAGCGTTCCCGTGATGTGGCTCTTCTTCTCTCACTCACTCTCATGGCAGGGCGTTGTCACTCTTTCTAATACCCCCTTTCCACTAGGACGGCGCTCTCGCCGCGCTCTCTCTGCGACCTAGAATTTGACAGAACGCTCAAAGAATTCTGTAGAAAAGAAACGAATCTTTTTACACCTTGTGTGTTTTGTTGTCTTTTCAGTCACACTTATACGTTTTATATGATGTACCAAGTGTGAAGGTGAAGATTACACATATCTTATTTAGGTCGCAGTGAGAACGCAGCGCGATCGCCGTCTAGTGGAAAGGGGGCCTAAGGAATCCCCCCCCCCCTTCTATACTCTCCAAGCAGAGGTTAGGCTCCTGCTGTTTTTTAAACGTTTTTTTAGTATTTTTTATCGGGTGACACAGCAAGATAAAAGACAAAATAGAAAGCCCGATAAAAACCACAAAAAAGTAATAAAAAACAGCCGAGCCTAACCTCTTCTTGGAGAGTATCCCTTCCATACACTGTTAAACACGGTGTTAGACGGTGATCGAGAAACAACTCACCCGTGCCTGTACAACTCGGTCGATCTCTTCCCTGACCTTGTCCTGTGCCTCCTGGTTAAAGGCGAGGTTGTAGGCCGTGAGTGCGATGGTGTTGGCGGTGGTGTCGTAACCTGCCAACCAGAAGGCTAGGGAGTTCCCTACGATCTCCGTCATGGACAGGCCTGGATATTACAAATAATTTTAAGACATGGTGTAAACGGTAGGACCACATGACAACAGTGAAAAAGCGTACATTGAGATGGTTTTGTCATGCGGCAAGGTACTACAACGGACAGTCCCTGGAAGCCGGAGAAGAGGGAGACAGAAGAAACGATGGGAAGACAACAAAAAGGAATGGGCCTGGTTGAGGTAAGCAAAAGCCATAAGAGCAGCGAAGGACAGAGACAGGTGGAGGAGAGTAGTGGATAAAGTCATAGTGCCCCAACGACCAATACAGAGGTCAAAGGATAGGTGAGGTGAGGTAAATGGTATATGAGAAGCAAAACGGACTAACTTAGGTCTAAATTGTTCAGCAGTTAGTAACTTTGTATAATGAATGAATGAATGAAGACCTTTATTGTACAATTTTGCCCAACCGAGCTAAGTAATGGTGTATTGATATTCTTAAAAACTGATAGAATAATGTGATAATACTTTCATTCAATGTTCTCTTTCATGGACAGACCTGGACATCAAAATGGTGTTTAGAGTTGGTATAAACGGTATATAAGAAGCAAAAAGCGGACTTTGCTCTAAATTGTTCAACATTTGGTAACTTTGTATACTGAAGAAATGATGTATTGATATTCTTCAAAACTGATATAACATGCTGATAAAGCTTTCATTGTCTTACACAATTCTGTACTGGCGTTTGCATGTCCGCTTGCTTCTTATTTGTTCGTTTGCTTGTTTGTTTTGTCGTACAAAAAACAAGTATTCCAATACTTGCCTTGCTTGTCGACAGCCTCTTCACTTGTCTTCTCGTCTAGAGTCTTATTGTGCGCCTTCAGCAGGAGTTGAAGGAAGTCCACTCGTTTCTTCAAATATAATCAATAGTACATTATTGATCATGAGTTCAAAAATACACTTAAGTTCGTGAATAGTTTCATCAGATTAGTACGTCACCGAATAAAGAGACTCTTTTTACATAACCATTGGTTTATTCCACACCGACGTTTCGGTCACCGTCTGTCACCTTCTTCAGGGCAATTCTGACTGGTTCACATAAACGTAAATATTTTGAACAATCTGAACTGTGAGCAGCGACACCTGTCCTGCAGTACAATGTGAACCAGTCAGAAAAGCAAGTCAATTGTAAATTCGATTGAGTTCAAGTTTTTTTCATAGTTTATCTTTACAAAACGTTTGTTTATTGGAAGTAAAATAACAAGTCAAAATATTAGTTATCATCGCTACAAACAATTTGTAACAAGCTATCATGATAGTTGATATACTTGTACGAGTAAGTTATACAATCAGGATTTTTTTACAAATCTTACATCATCGTCAGGGTTGCCTCTTCTCATCTTGATGACATTGTGCACGGTTTGCTTGAAAAAGTCCGTGGCAAACTTCGGGAAGAGGGAGAACCCCCGGAGCTTGAAGATGTGGTTGAATGGAGGCGGTACTGCAGTAGAAAATAAACTTGATTATTAAGAAACTTCGTGAATAAGACCTCTTATTACTGGAGGGAGACCAACATTGGATTCGTATGGCATATAACTTTACAATTGGTATCTGGCCAAAAAGTATGATTTGAAAGGCAACAAAGCACACAACTTACAAAACACATTTCCTAAAGCTAAGGGCACAACCATTCGTACGTGAAAATACGTGCTGTCTACGTGCAAAAACATGGGCAATCTTTTGGGATCCGTAAGTGGTAAGTACCGCCTCCGTACGAACTCGTATAGAATCCGACGGATTTTGGAGCACTCAGACACGCCGTAGAACTTCACGTGCAGGCAAAACTTTGTGTACCATCGGGCTGTGGATTCGCCCCCCGCATTCATGCCAGTACGGGCGACACGCCTGTCCTGTGCAGTCTGAACATTTTCAGAAGTACTTGGCGGACGTCCCCCCCCCCAAAAAAAACGTGGATGCTAACACAAGTATGTATCGGAATCATTTGTCTTTCCTAGAGCCTTAGAATGCACTAATAACTGAACTTGGACATGAAGTAGAATAAAGTCTCTAAAGAGTCAGTTTAGTAGACAATGTACACTAGATATAGTCATTAGACAGAATGTTATTTTTCATTACATCGTCTTTAATATAATAAGAAAAGCAGCAACGCTATAAGGATGTCATAGCAGATACAAATGCATGTAGACGGATCAAAGGATAACAATGCTTATCGACACTCACGCATGACATAGAAAAACCCTTTGAGCATGTTGATCTTGAAGATTGCCTTGGCGTGGGTAGCGAAGGGATGGTCCGGGTGTTTGAAAGAGTCCACCTCCACACCGAACGCCGTACTGGAGATCACGTCCATGGAGAATGCAGAGGACAGCCTATAGAAAGTGAAGAAAGGTATTTAATAGGGGAAATAGTAGAAATAAGGTTGAAAACATAGCACAGCTGCCCAGAGCTACAGAAACGGAGATGGGCGCACCATCCTGATGCGGGAAGAACTTTTGAATTAACGTTTTAATCAAAACCTACGTCATATTTTTTACCCGGGGCCCGGCCGGGCTGTTTGTGAAAACGAAAAGTTAAAGTTTATGACAATAAGTATGCATAAGGCATGCTATTAAATCATTTTTGGTACGTTTTTCTTGTCTTTTATATCGCACTTTTTGTTCCATAAAACTGCCCTGCAGGGCCTCGTTGTGGAAATGTGACGTTACATTGCTACATGACCCTCTGATGTTCTGAAATACGTGTAGTAGCCAAGCTAGCTAAATCACAGCCTTTATCATGATCTTAAAACAGTTTATTTACTGTAGAAACCGACTAACAGCTACTCTCTGTAGCCTGGTATTCAGCAGTATTATACGTATTATAGCTCCCGAGTCTCTTCTGTCCTCTCCGTATTTGCAGAGAGGACAGAAGAGACTCGGGAGCTATAATTCGGATGGATACCAGGCTAGGTTTCTGAACACTCACTCTTTCATGTCGAACATGACTCTCTTTTCCTGCTTCTCCATCAGACTGGAGACCAGACCGTCGGCACACTTCTCCACAAGCGCGGACATCTGCCAGGAGAGATGAAGAGGGTTACTGTGGAAACTTAACTCTTCTAAACAAATAGATAAATAAGCATACAAACAAACAAACAAAACAGATAAGTCGGTGGGCAGTTCAACAACAGCTGTAGAACACTGCCACGCAGTTATGTAATATTACGCTATACACGTGAAACATGCCTGTTTGTTTCGTTTTTTTTGTTTCTTTGTGAAAGACTATGATTGCAATGCATGCCTACTATCGAAGCAGAGCTACTGATAACAAAGACGGTATCCATTAGTATCCTATTAATGCTTACCTAGATTTTAAGTTCAATCGTTTCTTGACATACAGTAAATAGGTAATTAGGAGTCACTTCCATACACAATCTCGACACAGTATAAACAGGCACTGGACAGTAGATCGTGCCATGCCGATAAATTCTTAAGCGACAAAGAAGAAAAACACCCATGGCATCTTAATCTAGAGACTTATTGTGACTAGGTAAAGAAAGTACAATCGTTTCCTTCCATACGTTCGTGACAACCACACCTGTTTGAGCTTGCTTGAGCTGAAGGTTGGTGAGATGGCGCTGCGGACCCGCTTCCAGTCGGTGTCCTCGATCACGAACAGGCCGCCTGCAAAGGCTTCAAGGAGGGAGCCTAGATCCTGGAAAAGAATAAAGGAAAGATCAGCATGAAACCCCAAATAGCAGGTACTCATGCAACTGGACATGATTTTGAAAATGCCAGACGTTTGAGGTAGCTTCCACAACCTTTCGTCAATGACACTGAGCAGATCGTTTTGAAGAGAAGGTTTTCTAGCCTGACTATTAATTGATATAGTGAATAAGGCTGCGACACAATGATGAATTGATAAGAATGGATAAATATGTAGATGAGTTTAAGACATTTTTAGATAGTCAGCATGAAAGTTAATCTGTAGTCATGGTAACGGATATGTGGAAAACTGGTAGTATGCAACACCGAGAATACACTAAATGCCCCCCTCTTCGTGGCCTCTAAAGCTAAATAACTTAGAGATCTGATAATGGAAAATAAGAACATCATCATCATCATCGTCGGTCGACGTGTGACATACCCTTTTGGTGGCTAACTACAAGACAGAGATGCGCCAGGTCTCTTGTCAAGAACTTATAAGTGCTCAAAGAACATTATTTCCACACGTTACTCACCCTACGGTTGCTGAAGTTGTTGAACTGCTTCACTGTGATCTCCTTTATTATTTCCAGGTCGCCGACCATCAGCATTGGTGTCCGGCCTTCAAAGAACCTGCATAGTAGATTTCATATGTATATAATAATCATAATCATAGTACATCTGGTGTATCATTTGCATCCAGTAGTTACCCAATTTCTTTTAGTAATGAGGCTGATTTACGTGTTCGAGGCACCTTCGCGACCACGGGACCCCGTTTAGCCTGGATACCATACCCCAACCTCAAATATCTTTCGTGTTGGAGTCTGGCAGGATGGCTGTAGAAAGGTTCTCGAAGGCCCTTGATCAGAGGGAGGGAAACCTAGGATTGATGACCACTCACACCACAAGTAGCCAGCTACAACACACCACAGTTGGTCAGCAGGCTACCACAGTAGCGAATCAGGTACTTAGTGGTCACTGTTAGGGATTCAAAAAATACAGTTGGGGGTCTTAACCAATCATAGTGGGGTGTAATTACCTCCTGCTGATCCTGCTGCTGTTCTATTGGTGGAGTTTTTTGCCCACTATAAGGGGCAAAATTGAGAAGAGTTCCTATCCCATCCGGCCAGACCCCTGCACGATAGATACTTGAGATCGGGCTGGGGTTTGGTAACCAGGCTAGACCCCGTTTTACGTCTCTTCCGAAGACTTATTCGTGAATTCTTGGTCGGGCTACAGCATCCAGTCTTTCTTGGCGGTCTCCTATCCACGAACTGTCCGGACTGCACGTTGCTACCTCTGAGGTCGAGGGAATCGGGTGTATAAATAAGTCTACTTATTTGCATATAAGGACTAGATGTCTACGCTACGCGGACTCGGTCGTTCATTCGGTGGTTAACCGGTTATAGGAACTGGTCATGAATCATGGCACCGCATACACCTCAGGGCGTTTCATCAACCCTGAATTCACGTTGCACAGTCAGTTCTTAATCTTGAAAGATTTGAATACTAGTCAGCGCCAGAATTATCAGCACCATCAGGTTACGATAACACAGTCCAAATACGTAAAGTACTTACCCAAATACTTTGCCGTACTGCTTATAACATTTGCAGTCGAAGACGTGCGATCCCTGCCAGTATTTAAAGAGATTTTAGTAAAGAATCATTGATTCTAAAAAAGGAACGTGGACTTGTAGAAATGATGAGACTAAATACACCGCTTTTATAAACAATAGTCTTTATGGACACAACACAAATGCAGTGACATTCGTAAGGTCTTCAGCAATGCGAGGGATCGCTGTTGTTGTTTCTATCCGGGGTATTCGACGGCTAGTGCCTACTACATTGTATGAATCATTACTTGCTGATATGTAAATCAACCTTTTGCCAATCACCTGCTTGTTGTCTAACGCTGCTTTACCGTGACATCATCGATATCGTTCGTATTGGACATGCTTATAACTGTAACAGTTATATTCAAATTAACAAGTAAATACAAATCACCTTGTATGAATACAATGATCCTTGTGTCGAATGACATTTCATGTATTTTTTTGCCAACTATCATTTTGTTGCGACCTGTACTTAAAAGTGAGTATATATATGTACAACTACAGTTCCACGACCCCATACCTTCGCCACATGATTAAAAGTTGAAGGTACCGACCTCTGTGTAGCTCAGGATGTTTCCGAAGTTCACTACGGGCTTGGGACCGGGGATCCCCAGCCGTTTGAACGTGTAGAATGGCCATGTTAGATACCTGTGGAAAAAATATACATACAAATCAGCATGTTTGGTTTTTGTTCACATGTTTGTTTGTTTGTTTGTACCTTTCATAAGAGCTTTCGTTACACTTTATTTATGAGAAGCGCACACGACTCTAGGCGTGAAAGTCTGGGACAAAGTTCAACTCTCTTGGCACACAAAATGAATCCATTTTGAATCCATGTTGGCCGTTGGTTCTGTGACGGCCTGCTTGAGAATCCTATGGCATCAAAATCGTACGACGATCACACGACCTATGTGACCGCGCCCTAATACCCCTGTCACATTATCCACGATCTTCGGGCGTATCGATGGAAGGTCAGCCATATTTAAGATCGACAGAGGCTTGCGCGTATTTTTTACCTGAAACCGTCCCTGTCACATATAAGCCATTCTTTGTACTTTGTATAATTGTTATGCAATAAAGTTATAATTGTAAGCGAGGCTCGGGCGATCGCCGCAAAATCGTCGTCCGATCGATTTTCGCCAAATGTGACAGGGGTATTAGCGAGTCAGGCGGGGGTAAAGGCTTACAGCAGCCATCTGCAACCGCGAGAAAAGCTGTTACCCGGGTTATCTTTCTCACTCTTACCATGAGTTTTTACAAACGCTATGCTAACACACGTAAAGATACAGATGCTATGCTAACACACGTAAAGGAATGCACGTGTAAACAACGTGTGTCGCTTGCATCCATTTTGTCTATTTACACATCTGCCACGTCGAGACTTTTTAGTTTAGTTTATAGTGTTTATTTCAAGCAATATGGCCCATACACAAATACAAACAATGATGTACTACTAGATTTTAAAAAAATGACACAGTATCTCAGGGCCCGTGTACAGCGTAGCATATATATATATATATAATATAGTTTCTACAAAACTAGCTCGTATGGAAGACGTACACGTGCAACAAGAGCCTAAATATGTCGTTTCCAGATGCCAGGAGACGAGCCGGAAAGGAATGCGTTAGCTTAAGCCTCCTGGCGTCAAAGGTGTCAACACGCATCTGTGCAAAAAGCCATCTGTTGCTGCTTGACCTTGGTTGAGACATAATAATCTTGATAAAAAGCAACGCAAAATGTCACATCAGTTCTGCAAACCGAAAACCGACCGGGCAGCTTTTGGTGGTGAAAAGAGTGATATAAAAGACACCAAAATACACAAAACGTCAAAATAAGATACATGGAAATGGTGTGTATATTTCTAGGTATACATTTTAGTTTTTCGTTTCTTAAAACATCCCAGCCGGACCCCGGTTTGAAAATGTGACCTAAGCCTTAGTCCATGCAGCGCGCCAGCGCTGTGGTTACACCATAGCCGGGCGCACTACAAGGGAGAACAGTGTGCCATAAACATGATTGAGTGCCTGTGTGCCATCCTAGTTAGCTCACCGAGGCTCTCATAGTCTTTCCTCACCCCGGTAAACTTTTTTTTTTCTATTTTGCTTTTAGACAGACCGTCAGACGGGGACAATGTGGCACTGCATTCAAGTTTTGTAACTTATATTAACAGTGACACATACACGGTACAAACAAAAGGTAAAGGTAGTCTTGGTACCTCCCCGACGAGTCAGGTACCCATTTTTACAGCAGGGTGAAGCGAGGAAGGTCGTGTTAAGTGCCTTTCCCAAGGGCACAACGTCGGGGCGGGGCACGGTGGGGATCGAACTCAGAACCTCTAGGTTCCGAGCCGAACGCTCTACCAGTTACGCCACGCCCGACGCCGACGTAAACTAACTAGGATGGCAATCAGGCTAAGAGACCTTTAGACAGTTCCTCTTAATAAACACAACTTACGCTATCGCCATTTCCGTCACAAAATATTTAAAGAGGAAGCGACGCTATCACTCGCCC
This sequence comes from Branchiostoma floridae, assembly GCF_000003815.2. Classification (NCBI taxonomy): domain Eukaryota; kingdom Metazoa; phylum Chordata; class Leptocardii; order Amphioxiformes; family Branchiostomatidae; genus Branchiostoma; species Branchiostoma floridae. The sequence goes on from NC_049990.1 coordinate 3,939,368, forward strand.
CACCCGGGAGATAGCAAGTAAACTTTGGCCGTTTGTTTGTGTCGTTTTCCATTTGGTCGAGGTGAGCGCAAGTACGTACGTAAGCGTATCTTAAAAACTAACGGTAGAGTGTGTACTCCAGCAGTGGTTAGCGGACCTGCCTTTAGAATTAGAAGCCGTGAGTTCGATTCCGGCTGTGAAGCTCACCCGACATGCACGCTACCGGAAAGGGTTGTAATTCTTTGGATGGGACGTTAAGCTGTGGTCCACTGTTTTTTGTGCTTGTCGAAACGAGCTAGGGTAATTCCCCATGTACAATGAACCTGTAAATACTGTACATAGCGTCTGTTCTCTCCAGTGTAAGACTAGCTCAAAAGTGATTTAAAGCTGGATCGAGATCACTTTTCTGTATCTTAAAAACATGTTGTTTTTTGTAAATATTGATGCTATAAAACAGTAATTTGGCATACGCCAATTGCAAATAGCAGTTACTTATGCAACAAATAGCAGTAAACTGGATACTAATTTGGAAACAACCTTTCGTCAGTAACACAGTAATCAAGCACATCCAAACTTCGCAGATATTTTGTCACGCATAGTACGACTGGAATACCCTGACTCTGCTTTGTTCCCCACCCTTACTGGTAGTTTTGGATTCATGTTAAAGTGCTTTTGCTTACTTTTCCCTTTATTCGGCGCAGCGCTGTACATTTTGAACCTTTTTTTTATAAAGGCTCAAATAGGCCTGCAGGCCGCTTTTAGTTGATCATGACGGAAGAGGCAAAGGTAAGTCAATAGATATTACAGTCTGAAACACGATTGTGAGACAAATGAGACAAATAAGTCTATAGCTCTATGTACACATTTTACATACATGTTGCAAAATACTTTTACATACATGTTGCAAAATGCATAGTAGTGTATTTTTTTAGAAGATTAGAGTCCGTTTATTTCGGTCGTTTCCGTTACTTTACGTGTTGTACGTAACAGTTAAAAAAACACTTGAATCCATGGCAAGGCCAGGGCCTGTATATTGACTAACCCGCCTGTTTACGTGCCGATCCACACGTAACTGACAAACCCTGGGAAAATCGATGTTGTATTTCCGATTACGGTCCGGGAAAAATAGGATCGGTAGGTAGGTAGGGTTCTCTTTTGTGGCCAGTCGAAGAGATCCAATAAGTTCAGTTTAACACAGTACTATAAAACTGAGATACGTCAGAACGCTGGTATTAACCCTTAGACTGCCAGAGTTCTATAAAATGCTATCAGTGCCTGGACCTCTTGCTGGACTTGAAAAAGGAACCCCCGAACAAGGCCGAAGTCCCTTCCGAGGTTCGTGCGCTACGCGCGCCCAAAGTTGCTACTTCGGGGGGATACGCTATCCCGGGTATATCCGGGTGCGGTACACAGGACATGTATATGTGTGCCGGATATATCCGGGTTTGGCAGTTTAAGGGTTTTAAGTGCCTTTCCCAAGGACACAAGATCGGTGGCAGGGTTCAAACTCTGGACCTAGCCTCTTCCCAGACTGAGCCCAACGTGCTGACGACTACGCCATGCGATCTCGATTGTGGATATTGCGACACCATAGTTCATCTTTATCCGCGGGGTAACCTATATCCATTGTTTCTGAGACCGGGCAATTTAGGAATATCTAGTCAACGGACAGCTCTTCAACACTGCAGTATCTTGAAAATGCTGCAGGTGGAAAACACAACCCATCGAATTGACATCCCTAAATACCCTGTTTTAAAAAAACAGCCAATATAGGTCACCCCGCGGATAAGGGTAAATTAGCGTTACTATCCATAAAAACCACGTTTTACTAGATAGGCGCTACAAGGCAAACACAATAAAACTAAACTACGTCTTTGATTATCACTTATCCGTCCAAAGGTCACTGATGAGTCCCACTTTTCTTTAAGTCTAGGCTACTTGTCTTGTTGTCATCAAATATTTACTGACAGCAAGTATTTGTTAAAGACTTATCTACACGTGTTCCCACCCAGTCATAAAACTTACCTACACGTGTATCCACCCAGTTCAAGACACGTGAGAGACAGACAGACAGACAGACAGACAGAGAGACACAGAAAGACAGACAGAGAGACACAGACAGACAGACAGACAGACAGAGAGACACAGAAAGACAGACAGAGAGACACAGACAGACAGACAGACAGACAGAGAGACACAGAAAGACAGACAGAGAGACACAGACAGACAGACAGACAGACAGACACAGAAAGACAGACAGAGAGACACAGACAGACAGACAGACAGACAGACAGAGAGACACAGAAAGACAGACAGAGAGACACAGAAAGACGGAGAGACAGAGAGACGGAGAGACAGAGAACAGGGGTGCCTAAGCATTTGCACGAACCCTATGAAATTCGTACGAATATTATGTGATACGCACGAATCACTATGCGAAAACGCACTAATATTATGAAAATCACACGAATCATTATGTGACTACGCCGAGCGATCTCGATTGTGGATATTGTGACACTATAGTTCATCTTTATCCGCGAGGTAACCTATATCCATTGTTTCTGAGACCGGTCAATTTAGGAATATCTAGTCAACGGACGGCTCTTCAACACTACAGTATTTTGAAAATGTTGCAGGTGGAAAACACAACCCATCGACTTGACATCCCTAAATACCCTGTTTTCAAAAACAGACAATATAGGTCACCACGCGGATAAGGGTAAACTAGCGTTACTATCCATAAAAACCACGTTTTACTAGATAGGCGCTACAAGGCAAACACAATAAAACTAAACTACGTCTTTGATTATCACTTATCCGTCCAAAAGTCACTGATGAGTCCCACTTTTCTTGAAGTCGAGACTACATGTCTTGTTGTCATCAAATATTTACTGGCATCAAGTATTTGTTAAAGACTTATATATCTACACGTGTACCCACCCACACGTGTACCCACCCAGACTTACCTACACGTGAGAGAGAGACAAAGAGAGCGATAGAGCGAAAGACAGAGAGAAAGAGAGAGCGAGAGGGAGAGAGACAGAGAAAGAGAGATAGAAAGAGACACAGATAGAGACAGAGAGAGAGAGAGACAGAGTGTTTTTAGACTTGCACAAAAATATTTCCCTGCCATATCCGCTACATTTATGTAAGCAAACTTCATATTTCTAATGCAGCTACACAAACTCTCTATAGCAAAACACATATCTTGCTTTATTTTTGACTAAAAGAGGTGCGCATTTGGATGTTTGTTAGCTAGTGTACATTGTATGTATTAACTTTGAGCATGTCTTGTTGTTGAGGCCACGTGTTTATTCTAATTTTTGAGCTCCCAAATAGCCTGGGTACAACCCTCATAGTAACCACTGGCCCAATCTTTTCGCTTGCTAACCACGGATTACCTACCAGGCTATCTAGAAACAATCCCCGTTGTCTAGCTGCTAGGATGGAGTGGAGCACGATTGTGGAGACAGTTTAGGGCGACACGGAAGCCTTGCTTATACATCAACATGTATGACATCGAACTTTTGGACCATTGACTCCAAATTCCATTCAAACTATTTCAAGGACAACTGAGACGATTGACTCCAAAGAGGCTAAAGTCTCTTTATTTGTGTCTCACGTTTCCCGAACACTATTCCCATATACACTATATAGACCAGGAAAAATAACGTTATGTTACTCACAGATAGTAGAGGACCAGGCACACTCCAACCAGTACCCAGGTCGGCGACAACGGCAGCAGCTCCAGCATGGCGACCATAATGTTCGAACAATGATATTTTTCCCTAGTCAATCTTAGCAAAGTTCCTTTTTTTTAAACGTTTTTAGTAGAGAATCTTTTTCAAACGTCCTGAGCACACAAAAAAATTGTTTTTTTCGCAGAGAAGCTTGTTCAAATGTCCTCAGCACAAAGAGTTTCTCCAATCGTTCTCAGAGCTGCCAGTTTTCAGACGTGTGTACTACAGAACTCCATGCCACACTGCGGACGAGCGCGCACTGTAGACCCTATTTGTATGTTCGGTGATCACGCCATAGATAGGGAGGGGAAGTCGCACAAACCAAACAGTCGTTTGCATATCTCTTTCCTGTGGCGCGACCTAGAAAATATTTTCAGAATCCAAGCCTTACGTTTGAACTTTGAGACTTTGAGTTAACTTAGTTAACTAAGAAAATCCATTTGTAGCTTTTCCGGTTGTACAACACTCAGCCGTCGCAGAATCACCTGGACATATCGAAAGACAATTCTTACAAACAACAATAACATACATACATACATACACACTTTACATACGATCGTCAATATTTACATTCTATTTCCGTGACATTAAGGTCAGTTAATGTTCTATTGACTGTACGACAAAGTTCCAAATGCAACTGGTTTGAGTTCTGTCTTCATTAGGCATTCATGTTTCCACAGAACAAAGTACTTCTTTGTCATACAATTTTCACAGAGGCTATAATGATACTGATGATAATGATAAAATCCACCATCGACAAGAATGTGCATATATACGACAATCTTAATTTTGTACGCGACACATCAACATTAAGCTGTTGACGCATATTTGCCGTACGACGTACATGTTTATTTGTTTTGCATACCAGGTAGACCACCTCATGGCGTAACACACCAGGTTTGTACTGAGGAGTGCAAGCTACATATCCGGACTGATTCATTTGGTCCACTTACACCGGGAAGGACCCCTACTCGTTTTGATATAGCTGCGGTGGGTTGTTAACGTGCTCGAGGTGTGGCTCTCCTCAAACACGGGACCTCCATTCAACGTCCTATCCGAGGGACGGCCCTAACCGAAGCTAGCTAGGTATTCATTACCACCAGATTGAAGTGAAGAAATTCGTGTTAAGTGTCCTTTCCAATGGCACAACGTTGTACCATATCAGAGGACTAAAACCCTGGACCTTTGGGCTTGTGCCAAACATCCTACCGTTGCGCTATGCGAAGCCACAATTCCGTAGACCTATATTGTACGTTTCTGCTCTCACAAGCTAAGTACAGGCCAGGATGATAAAGTTCTGAGTAGTTCTGAATAGTCTGAGTACAGCTTACGGTACCAGTTCTAGTGAAGTAAGAGCGAGTTATCTTACGTACATGCAACTACAAAGTCTAATGAGTGCTAGTATGTACAGGTTCGACTTCTTCTATTTTCTTAAAACAGTTGTAGATGTAACGGCAGATGGTGAACAATGTATGTGAGGGCCTTGAAGTGGGTATTTCTGCACATCCGGCAACCTTTCTTTTATTGGGTTAGATTCGTCCTTGTATCGCATCCTGGGATCAAACACAGATGACCCCGCTGTAATAGCATCAAACATGCTGGGGTTATTTGAGGAAGATACTTATCAAAAAAGGAATTGGCAGTCATGAAAAAAAATGTTCGACCGGTGCAACGGCCGAGTGGGTAGAGCCATTACCTTGTATTCACCTTGTGAGTCACATAAAAGACTTTAAATGGTACATGCCGCTTTCCCTGCTTAGCACTCAACATTTGGGAAAGAGTATGGAAGTTGAACACACACCACTACCAGTGGACTAGCCCCCTGCTGTAATGATTTCACAAAGTTGTGTGGCCCAGGGCTACTGAACGGAGATGGACGCCGCCCCTATGCGCCATCGGGCACGGGATGGACTTTGACTGACTATGATACTTACTGGCGTATCATAGATTAGATATTATGGACTATGTAAACTGCGTGTAGCCTCTTTTTGTGCGATTTGCAAACTGTCACAAACCAGTCTATTATTTTCTGCAGTCCAATTTGCAGGTGAAATACTTGCTTAACACACCAGCCCGCTACTGTCCTAACGGAAAAAAAGGCTACGCTAGCCATTTTCGAACTCGACCTTCCTTTTTGCAACCGCTACTCAAATACCAAATATCATTAAAATCCATACACAGCTACTCGAGTTACATACTGTTGACCTACATGTAGGGACACAACATGAGGCCTTAACCAAAAATATAACCTTCTCGGCTAAGGTAATTACGGATCTTAATAGCAAATGTTTTCACGTAGATGTGTCCCTTATGTGTTCTTTGGCACACTTTTGACAGATAAGCCTACTGTTAGAGGCTTAGTGGGCGTCCCTCCAACGTCAGGGGAAGTGGTGTAAAGTGTCTTTTCGAAGGCCACAACGTAGGGCATGGCAAGTATCGACTAGTCTCTACCAGACTCCCGCCTGGCCGAATAAGGGGACTTTGGCCAAGTTAGGAATAAAAGACTAGTACGAGTTGATTTCCCTAACTGTACTCCTCTGGCGTGTTTTCTGTCTTATTTGGCCTTTTTTTACTATTTTTCCAGTGACCTGTGGAACCTGGTAGACGCTAAGTATCGATACCGTGGCCTTTAAGTTCCAAGTCTTACACTCTACCAGTTACGACTTGAACACACTAAATAAGGTCACTTATTGGTATCTATCAAGTTTGCTGAATAGCTCTTAACCCTTTTCAACAGGAATAATGTCAGAACGATGACTGGAACAGCATATGAAGGTCGTATGGAGTGGCAATCGATGGAAGTACATCTAATCAAAAAGCAAACATTGAAGTAACACCAGAACGCCTGATCAGAAAGCAAATAGCGTGATTCTAAGTTATTGATAGTATAATCGACACCAGCTATATGAAACAGTCAGGGCGAAGGCCACGAACAACTGTGTCAATGCCAAGGTGAAATAAAAGAAGTGACCGCTGGTAAAATAATCCGTGACTTATTTATGGTTTCCACCGCATCGATTGCAAAAAAATTTATTAAGCCGATTATATGGACAGTCCCAGACAGGCAAATAATGAAGGACAGGAAAGAAAACGAAGCCCTAATATTACTGATAGCTTAACTGGACAAAGTATGTACTTGTTTATTGTAACACTGGCACAGACCAGTGCAATGTGCTAGGACTTCCTCTACAACGACAGCTGTTCTCTACATTAGAGAACACATAACCCCATATCTACTTGCAAATAAGCTAATTACCAAACCCTCAAACCACACAGCCTGTTCCACAATAACAGGAATATAGGGGTGATTCTGAAATGATCACATCGATTATGAAAACAGCTACCGCAAAAAAACAAAGTCCATCATCGCGCAACTGCGTGCAGAGGACCGGCCAAACTACATACGAATGCGGCAAAAGGAACATAGAGATACAGATGCGAACACTCATCACATCGGACAACAATAATACTCCGTCGTTGGAGGTTACCCACTGTCACAGAATAATAATGGCAGAAGCTCTAATGAACATTACTTTGCGAGGAACCGGAACCACAGTACATATAACTGCATAAAGGCGGACATAGACCGGGAACGGACCGGGAACTACGTCCACTGTCAATTACTCACTCACTCACTCACTCACTCACTCACTCACTCACTCACTCACTCACTCACTCACTCACTCACTCACTCACTCACTCACTCACTCACTCACTCACTCACTCATTCACTCACTCACTCACTCGCTCGCTCGCTCGCTCACCCACCCACTCACTCACTCACCCACTCACTCACTCACTAACTCTCACTCACTCACTCACTCACTCACTCACTCACTCACTCACTCACTCACTCACTCACTCACTCACTCACCCACCCACTCACTCACTCACTCACTAACTCTCACTCACTCACTCACTCACTCGCTCACTCGCTCACTCACTCACTCACTCACTCATCCATTCACTCACTCGCTCACTCGCTCACTCGCCTGCTCACTCACTCATTCATTCATTCACTCACTCACTCACTCACACACTCACTCACTCACTCACTCATTCATTTACTCACTCACTCACAAACTCACTCACACACTCACTCACATACTCGTGCACTCACTCGTTCACCCAATAAATCAATCACCCATTCACTCTCTTAATCACCCACCCAATCATTTAATGACTTATCAACCCACTCACTCACTCATGCACTCACTCTTTTACTGAATTAATTAATCACTCACTCATTCACTTCCTCAATCAATCAATCACTCATGCAATCACTAACCCACTCATTCACTCACACGCACTCACTCACTCACTCACTCTCACTCACTCTCTCACTCACTTAACCATTCGTGTACTCACTCGTTTACTCACTCACCCACTCACTCATTCGTGCACTCACTCACTCACTCACTCTATCAATCACTCTCTCAATCACTCACTCTCTTATTCATTCACTAGCACATGCCGGCTCAACCAGGTTGTGGTGACGTCTGCAGCATAAACAAAAGGAACGTCACCTGGAACAGACATTACGTCACCAGGAACAAACAGAATGACTTCTGTTTCCTACGGCAAGTTCATATCCAGGTGAGCACGTTCACCATGCATATGTTTGTCACCTTGCCCTTTTCCACATTGAAATCGCTGCAATTTTGTTGTGTCAATGAGGATTACCAAGAAAACATTTCCCGGAGTGTCTTTAGCTTGCGGCCCGAAATGTGACTTCGATAACATCTGAGCCTACGGACGTCGCCTGACAAAGAACGGGGTGAGACATTCACAAGGCGTTGTCATACACATTTGTAACAGGTCACAACACACAGATCTTAACATTGTCACGTAATTTCGGTAGGGCGTTGTACACATTTGTACTTGGGTAGCACGTACTTATACAGACAACACTACCGACAGTGTCTTCCTTCACATTTTTGTAGCAGGTAGGGCTGTCCATTGTAATGATACAATCTCTTTTTGGGCAAGAATTGTTGTTTTTGACATGTGTGATCCCTTGTGTTTGAAATTGTTCTGATATTTGATAAGATAATAACTACAGTGCAATGGTGTGGAAAAGTATAAGCCGGATATCCGTAGACAGATATGTTGTTTGTCAGTGTGAATAGTAAGAACACGGTCACAGTGTTAAAATTCAAGTGATCAAGTATGTGCCAACGAGAACGTGGAATGAAAATGATTATGAATCATAATAGTTATGCTTGGGATCATGATGATAATGACAT
>NC_049990.1:3953332-4018905 GCF_000003815.2 Branchiostoma floridae
CAAACTTATATGCTGGCCCTGGCGATTGCTTTCTTCCCATCATTTCTTTGATCAGCTGAAACAAAAATATTTCCCAAGCTTCTTAACACCGTTGACTTATCGTTAAGCATAGGGGCAAAACTGTTATTAAGATCATCCTTCTCCTCTACATTAGTAGGATCTCACCGTCACTGAATCCAAGTTACAAAGTGCGCTTATAGGGCGCGGGCACACCCATTTGCGCTGTGCTCTGATGACGTCAATACTCGACTCAATTTAATGGATTACTGATTTCTACGATGGAACACTATATGCTCCGCAGACACTAAAATCATAAAAATCAAAAACGAAAAAAATTGCAAAACAGAAATTCACTCACATATATGAAATAATTCTCAAATATCTTACCTTAAGACATAATTGAGTCGAGGTTCCATCGGGTTGGTATTGCCCATCGTTGTTCCCACCGGTTGAAGGACCGTATGGTGTTTCGTGCAACGTTGACTTAACGTGACGATGAAGCATTAACCAGCACAGTAGTACAGACAGGAGGACAATGATAATTGACCCCTTCACACTGTAGCGAAGACGCGAGCTCATCGCATGTTACAAAACTAAGCTTCCGTGAAATGCTCTGTGTCTGTGTTATTACCGACAAAAAAGTTTGATGACTACGGCAAAGTTGGAATGCGAGCTGTTCCACCCGCACACCCATAGCCCCCGAGAGAGAGGCGCGGATTTACAGTGTGTGCTCCTTTTATACTTATGGGAAGCGTGTACTTTGCACTACCGTTTGCACGTAACCGTACTTTTGATTGGTGGGCATTTCCTGTACCTCTCTTTCACGTGGGTCTATGTCTGTGTATCTGTCGTTCTGATTGGTTCAATCTTTCGATTTACTCACGTCCAGAATACATGCGCAATAGCACTAACCTTTTCCATTGGTGTATACACAGGTGATAAACACACCGCCTATAAAAGGGATCAACACCGTTAATTCGGCTTCCATTTCTCGATCTTCAGGGCTATGGGTGTAAGGGTAGAACAGCTTCCTCCTTGCCGTTGTTTCTGTCCCGCCTAATACCAACACGCCATGCTATCCATCCTACAATAATTTCGGTTGGGACCCGACAGATTCGCCACCCGTGGGTAAACAGGCTTTGTTTGAATGTGAAGAGCAAGTTATACTGACGGTTCCTTATCCTCTTCATTATTTCATCATTCTCAGTTGCATCATATGACTTTTTGTATAATTGATTTCATGAATATAAATGTTGTAGGATTAAAAAATTGCATGAGCCGTCCTCCATTGTTAAACAATGCTACCCCCGGGCTCTTGTTGAATTTGATTTTCTATTTCATAACGCTATTAGTGAGAAAATTGAACGGGTATCTCACTGACCATACGTACTCCAAATTAGCCATATCAAGTATTTTTTGTGGCTTGTTCCTGTTTCAGTCACCCACAGGTAACGAAGTTCTTTATCGACCCTTCAAAAACCCCGCTGACTCAGCTACTAAATTTGGGCCTGATTGGACCAACGCTAACACCTGTCGAACTTAAGTAAATATTTTGACCTCAATTCTTCTTGGGCAAAGTCTACAAGGCAGCCATACCGTTGGCTAATAACAGCGAATACAATAACGTTCTCCAATGGTGAACAGTGTACATGTCGGAATGTGGTAAACAGGTTGCCTATAAATGTGACACACACCGTTACTCCGGTCCCCCTTTCTCAACCTCGAGGGCTATGGGTGTGAGGGTAGAACATCTTCCTCTTTGCCGTTGTTCGACGTACAGGGAGTCAAGCGCGCGGTATAGAATTACAATGTATTTTCACCGCACCGCATGCATGTGCAACCTAGTATATTCTAAGCGATACTTTTGGGACAGAAAAATCAAAATGTTGCCTTTCTTGTATTTTTTTCTTCAGTGAAACCACCCTAGCCTAACTACAAGTGACCCGCTGTACATACCCTTCTGTATATATATCGATTCGTTTTTCATTCATTGGGATTTGATATATTTAAGATTTGACAAGAAGGCTTAAGGGAAAGACAGGATTTGAACCTCTTGTTTACGAGTATTCATCGTCTTTTACGACATGACCGATTTTCATAGCTGGACTCCCCCTTCCCCAAAACGCTGCTGACTCAGCTCCTGTATCCAAGACGACCCCCACTACCTTTGACAGCTGGTAAATATTTTTATCGCAATCCACCCGATATGTTTACTCAAGTCCAGAAAGCATGCGCAATAGCACTAACATTTTGTGAATACACAGGTGATAAATACACTGACTATAAAAGGGATCAACACTGTTACTCCGGTCCCCCTTTCTCGATCTCGAGGGCTATGGGTGTAAGGGTAGAACAGCTTCCTCTTTGCCGTTGTTTCTCCGTCCCGCCAAATACCAACACACCATGCTATCCACCCCCGAACCGTCCTACAACCACTTCGGTTCGTACTCTACAGATTCGCCACCCGAGGGTGCGCAGAAAAAGGCCCAAATAGAGGGTAAGAGAGGTTCAAAATGCCCTGTGATCATCGCAGTGTCAATCTGTAGTGTTGTGAACGCCGCCGTGCTGTCTGCCGTGGCCTGTATGTGGGTGGAGTTGGAGCGGGAGGTTGAAGAACTCCGCCGGTCGCAACTGAAGCTACAGGACCGGCTGTTCCAGCATGACGGTGCGGGAGGACTGAACGAGACGGCACTGGAACTGGTGAGGTTTGGAAGAAATGGAATAACATTCACTGAAGTCTATTTTGCTTGAATTCATTTCTTTTGGTCTGTAGTTCGCTGCCTTTGAAAAAGGCTAATAAAAAGCCTTAGGTCAGACAAATTGTACCAGTTTTCACTTGCTGTTTGTCGGGAGTTCCTCACTGAAGCTGCGACACGTTAGCGGCGTCGCTGCGGCCGAGATCAACGAATTTTATCGATAAAAACGAATGTTTCTACGCTTTTCGTTGTTTCTTTAGTCATATTTGTACGTTTTGCATGGTATTCACATTTCAAAGCAAAAGCCAACACGTATTCAATTTAGAACGCAGTGACGCTGCTAACGCAACGCAGTCCCGGGTGAGGTACCGCCTCTACCGTTCCTCTACCTCCTGAAAAAGGGAACCAAGGAACGAACGTAGCGACGTCGAGTGTTTTTTATCTTTATTGCGGGGACTTTCCAAGTTACTTTGTTCAGTGTCCACAAAAACAAGCGTAAAGGTCTGCGTAACCTGAGCAAATATTTGGGTCCAACTGCCTTCGCTCCTTCGCTAGGGGTGATGTGAAAGGTATTGACTTTGGCATGAAGCCAAGCGGTCCTGCAAATCTTAAGTTTGTCAACAACGTGAGGTAGAAAAAGCCCCTAGACCCTTTTATTTCATGTACGCCTATCAGTTTATCATGATACATTACGCGCTAACTATAAGGAGTCTTGGATATTTGTTGTCATTGTAACGTACTTGTTATGTCTTTTTCACGGCAAAAGTTCACGGCTTCAATAGTGTGTATGTATGTATGATTTTTGCTGGCATGAGTTTTGTAACTGTGTTGATGTGTAACAGGAGCAACTGGTCGTAGAGAATAAAAGAGTCGACCGCCTAACACTATACTACTACCTTTTCTATAGGCAGTGGAAAAATACCTGCATGAGAGGGAGGAAGGTCAGTAGGTCTGAAAAATCGAGTGACTCTTTTATGTATACAATGTCTCACTACAAATCATCCTCTTCTACAGGCCTTATACTTCTAACTTTGTGTAACATACCCAAACGTTCATAATCATAAACACATTCCCATGTAAAGTCTGCAAATACCACTGTTTGAATTATGACTTTTGTATGAATTTTTTTTTCTACCTTTTCAGCTCTGTCTTAGACTACATTCCTTGTTGATTTAATCACCTTCCGCTGTCTCTCATTTTCAATACAAAATGATAAAAGAAGAAAGCCTTCAATCCTGAACTGTTGGTGGTGGCTAAAATTCTCTTTCTTCTTCCACTGACAGCTTTGAAGGGATATAAGCCTAATGGTAAAGAAAAAGAATTTACTGTCGCTGTGTTGAACAACGATATTCTCTAAATCGGTGGCACGGATAAAGCCTTGTTGGGATTTATTCTTACGACCAAGACTGTTAGAATAACGACATTATGTATCTTTCAACATAGTAGTCTTCGGTACACAACCCTCTTTTATTCTTCCACAGACGTTTTAAGGACTTGTCTGTTGTCTTTATCAGTGTATATTGAACCATACTGGTGAAGACCAGCCAGACAAGAGGTTGAGACATCTACAGAAGTATAAAACAGGGTTGTGTACCAAAGAAGACTATCATTAATTAATGTGAATCAACCATTTGCGAACATGATATATCATAATTGTATCATATTGAAGACTGCACCGCTAAATGTGAGTTTTATTTCTACAGGAACCGTCTGGCTTCCAACAGACAGGGAAACTCCGTTCGGAAACATGAGTCACAGGACCCATAAACCTACAGCACACCTCACGGGGAGTCCCCAGATTAACTCTCTGGCGGGTAAATGATTTGAGATATTTGCCTTAAGTTATTTCAGTGACTTGCGAATGTCATGTTTTTTGTCGCCTTCTTTCTTTTATTGGAATTTTGTGTCTGCGTTGTGTTTTATGTTGTGTGCATTTTTTTCGTGCGTGTGTGCATGTGTGTGTATGCGCTTGTGCGTGTATGTATGTATGTGTGTGTGTGTGTGTGTGTGTGTGTGCGTCTGTGTGTGTATGTGTGTGCATCTGAGTGTGTGTGTGTGTGTGTGTGGTATGCGTGTGTGTGAGTGTGTGTGTTTACAAGTGTGTGTGTGTCTGTGTGTGTGTATATATGTATGTATGAATATGTGTTTGTGTGTGTGTGTATGTATGTGTGTATGTGTGTACAGCTGTGTGTGTGTGTGTGTGCGTGTGTGTGTGTACATGTGTGTGTGAGTGTGTGTGTTTACAAGTGTGTATGTGTGTGTGTGTGTGTGTGTATATATATGTATGTATGAATATGTGTTTGTGTGTGTGTGTATGTGTGTACAGCTGTGTGAGTGTGTGTGTGTGTGAGTGTGTGTGTGTGTGTGTGTATGTATGTGTGTATGTAAATGTGTCTGCGTGAGTGAGTGAGTGTGTGTATGCGTGTGTGGGGGTTGCATGTGTTTTTGTGCTTGTATGTGTGTGTATGTGTGTGTTTCCATGTGTAAGATTCTCTTTGTCACCATTACAATATAACATATTAATATATACATAACAACAAACTGATAGTCACACAATAGCCCAAAACGGTTTCTTGTTCCCACAGGTGACGACAAGGGCCTGAGCAAGATCAAGTCATGGGAGGCGAGACAGGGACTAGCGACTTTGGCTAACGGGATGAGACACAAGAAAGGGCACATCATCATCCCTACAAACGGCCTCTACTTCATCTACTCCCAACTGTACTACCGCTTCCTAAACCCCAAACAGACGCAGAGCAAAACCTACCAGCTCATCCACTACACATTCAAACAAAACTCCTATCCGAAACCGCTTCAGATCATGAAGAGCGCGAGAAACACATGTTGGTCTAAGAACGTGGAGTTTGGGTTGTACACGTCCTATCAGGGTGGGGTGTTCAGGCTGCAAAGGGGGGACAAAATATGGGTCGCGGTGTCCAACATGTCTATGGTGTGCTTGGAGGAAACGTCCAGTTATTTTGGCGCGTTCATGATATAGACAAGTGCCGCTAGTTCACCTTTATTTGTGGAGTAAGCTTTATCCGTTGTCTTAAAGTACAGCCTGCAAAGGGGGGAAACAGTTGGGTCGTGGTTTGGAGGAAACGTCCAGTTATTTTGGCGCCTTCATGATATAGGCATGTGCCGCGCTAGTTCACCTTCACTCAACGAATATGGGTAAGGTGAACTAGCGTTAGCCTGGATACCATCCTCACACCGTTACGCTATCCATCGCACTAGTATGGAAAGGGGCGTACGTACCGTTAAGAGGACGGTACTCACGATAAGGAAAGTCACAACACAAAGTCAACATGAAATGTGGACTGTTAGATGACTCGTCTTTTTGACGCAATTGAAATGCAAGCCTCTGTGGCTACAAGAAGCTGCAAGGCTATCTCAAATGCCAAGTTTGACGCCAAATCTGTGTTGCCACCATGTCTAGCTTCCAGTCTGATGTTTTAAAAACTGGCACGAATGTAACTTGAAAGCCCTACGGAGAATACTGTATGCATGCTAGGACGACTGTTGATATAAACATCTATGAAATGGCAGCTGAGAAACAGTGTTTTCATGATCACCTTGAACACGATACGCAGGAGGCGAATCAACGATGTTTTGAACTGTTTCAATGTGTAGATACATTGTATATACTTTTTTATAAACAATAATTGAAAATTCCAATTCGAATTTTGTATTATACGAATGACTATTAGCGTCCAATGTTAGCAACCCTAGGCCATTGACAGTGCGTACTTGTTGAAAAGCTCAATTGGATTTTTTCCCAATGAACCAGTAGATATATACTGTACATAGTGCTTGCCTTCTCTTTCAGGACCAGTAGAGTTCACTTTTTACCATGTCAATATCAGCAAAATAGTTTTGCATTTAATAAAGGAGACATTTTTATTCACGATGCTGTCGTGCATTTTTGTAATTCAAATGTTGCTGTATATACGTATTACCCCCCTCCCCAACGTTACGCTCGAATATGGCGTCGACCGGTCAGTGATATGATAAAAACGAATAGAGATTAGCCAGATACCTTCTTTTACTCTATCATGCGTTTGTAATATTAAGTGTATATCAATATGTGTGAACATGTAGATCTTTAAGACTTAAAATTTATCTTGTAGGACTCAATTTGTATCGTTATCACATTTTGTCTCTTACCTCTTCTCTCATGACCTCAATGGAAAGCGGTCCGTAGTAAAATGATACGAAATACTTATTTGATAACTAAAATCACCCTCTCACCCTGGCACAAGAGGACTACTCGTTCTCCATCTATGGGCCTAAAGCTGTACTAAAAATTTTAGACTGTAAACATTTGAGGAGAGTAACGTTACATACTGCAGTACAGCTAAATGTTACAAAAACTAAGAAAAATGTCCAAAAAGACACTAAAATGGAAGAAACTGAGAATAAATAAGTAAGATGAGTAAGATGAGTCGGCAGAAGCCTGCTTCTTTCCTATATAAACAATTTCAAGGTAAATATAAGCCTAAAGGCCACATGCCCTGAAACCCACTCTCAATCGGGGTCATTGCCCCGAAAGCTGCGTAAGAAACGGCAGTTTACGTAAGAAACGGGTCTTTTGTTCGAACGCAGCCGGCCTACGTGTGCTGTCCCAAGGGTAAATATGATAAAAAACTTCTCATCTTTAAAAGAACCCTCACAGGCTGTGATTCAGGTCCAGTGAAGAGGATGCGGTTAGATGAAGCTGGCAACGCGCGTGAAGCTAATTAAGCAGGAAAGAACAAAACACTCCCCCCGGCTGAAGAAGCGCTTCATTATCCTCTAAGTTGTGTGAATGGCGGTAAGTTATGTCCATGGTACTTTGAAGTTTCCAAATTGACGTAATGACAGATTTTCTCCTTTTTTGGCTACTTGGTTGACAGTGAATCGATGACCTTTGCTTACATGTCATTTGTTATGACAGCGCAGTCAGAATTGGCCCTCTATGCTCTGCTCTTGCAGTAGTTACCCTACAGCTGCAATCAGTCTTTCTCTTCAAATCCTCTCTTAGCTCCCGTAGTTTTCATTCTCACCGCAAAGATCCTAGTCATCCCTAGGTTCAGTAGGTTCTGGGGGTGTCTTTCTTTTCAGAATTTGTCATTGCGACGCCCGAAACCAAAGCCAGACGTCGTGCTGGTTGGTGCCAGTTGGTGGGCACGCTCATAAAGATACCTTCAGTGCACGTTGCCAGGACAGACGTGCATGACATGGACGTCGGAAATTTCACCACACCCTCATTTCTCGAAGACGACAGTGAGACAAATGATTCAGCGGCGGCTATTGTTGACGAGCCGTCCCCCACTGCCCAGATAGTGTTCGGGGTGGCAATCCTTCTGGCTGGGGTCACAGGAATCATCGGGAACGGACTGGCTCTTCAAGCTTTGTATGCGTAAGTTGACTTCATTATCTTAGCCTAGAAGGTTATATAACTTTTGACAAATATTATGTCGCTAGTAGTATAGAATTATACTGAGTCTGATATATGCTGATATATACCTTTATTACCTACCGTAGATTCCACTAGTAATGGAGTAACTGAAATTGTTGCAATATAATGATACGAGCGTATGTATAGTATCAGATTGTACTCTTTGTTGTATATACGTTGCAAACCATTGTCACTGATGGAATTGTTGCGCAATAAACCATCTATCTATCTATCTATCTATCTATCTATATTTTGGGTAGCGTTTGTGTGTATGTGTTTGTGTGTGTGTGTAGAAGACTAGCATAACTGGAGAAGGCCTGGATGGATTTGACTCTGGACAACAATAACTCGATAACGTGTTGACGGATGCTGATCGTCATGTTTTTTTGGTATTTTTTACCTTAGATTATTATGAGCAGCCACTTGTAATTACAAAATGAGGGCTTTAGAAAGCCGAGGGGCACTTTTGGAAAACGCTTTTTTTGCAATGTCCGTGGTCTCTTTCACAGACTAAGATTGCGCATGCAGAGCAGATCCGCTGGCAAGCATAAAATTCTATTTGAGCAGGGATGCTATCGGGTGACATTTGGCCAGTTTAGGCATCCATACAATTAAGTAGGCATGCCTCATCTCGTTATAACACCTTTCCACTAGGACAGCGCTCCCGCCGCGCTCGCCATCTGACCTAACATTTGACATATCGCTAAACGAATTCTATAGAAAATGGTTTACGCTTTGCGCGTTTTGTTGTCTTCTTGGTCACACTTTTACATTGTGTATGATATACCTAGTATGAAAGTGAAGGTCACACATATCATATGTGGGTCGCAGTCAGAGCGCAGCTCGATCGCCGTCTGGTGGAAAGGGGGTCTTACTGATACTAGGTGCAGTTAAGCATGTTACACTTTTCTGTCCACCTGCAGGTGTAAAGCCTTGCGAAGTCCGAAGCACTACCTGGTGCTGAACCTGTACGTCACCAACGCCCTGCTGTGTGTGATGTACTGTTCTACCACGGTCTGGGGAAGCTTCACACACACATGGACGGTTGGGGAAATCGGTAGGAACTTTTTTTTCTTTTTTTTTTGAGGCCGCGTCCGCCACGTATTTCTGAAAAACGTTCAGGCTGTACAGGGCAGGCGCGTCGTCCGTACTGGCACGTACGGGGGCGAATCCGCAGCAAAACAGCACACAAAGTTTTGCCTGCACGTAAAGTTCTAAGGCGTGTCTGCGCGCTCCAAAATCCGTCGGATTCCCTACGAGTTCGTACGGAGGCGGTACTTACCACTTGCAGATCACAAAAGATTGCCTACGTTTTGGCACGTAGACAGCACGTATTTGCACGTATACGATGGGTTGTGCCCTTAGCTTAATGCTGCTGTACTGTTGTCACATTGACGTGTATTTCTGTGTTCCATGGCTGAACACAAGCTTGGCAAAATGCAAGCAAACTTGAATCAGTTATTCTTAGTGAAAACAAGAGGCTTGCAAACACCACAAATTCAATGTAAGACATTATGATAATAAATAATGAGCCTCTTTTAGGACTAACCATTGCTTAATTCTCACCAACGTTTCGGTGACCGTCTGTCACCTTCTTCTGTGACCGCATCTGAACTGTGAGCAGCGACACCTGTCCTGCAGTACAATGTGAACCCGTCAGAATTGCCCTAAAGACTAGTGACAGACGGTCGCCGAAACGTTGGTGAGAATAAACCAAAGGTTGTATAAAAAGAGTCTCTCAATTCAAACTTCATTTTCATTCACATGGTTTAATATAGGTCGCGACGTGATGGGCTTCAGTGTCAGTGTGATGACCATCGTCATGATGACCACCCAATTCGCCATAGCCGTCCAGCGGGTCGCTGTGGCCTTCAACCCTCTCACCGCTGCCGTTAACATCACGCGCGGCAAGATGCTCCTCACCGCTGCCACCACATGGATCTACTCCGTTCTGCTCATGTTGCCGCCTCTCCTTGGATGGAACAGGTTCATTATAGACCGCACCGGCGTCAGCGTCATGTTTGACTACCTATCCTCCGACGACCTCTCCAGAGCATACGTCATTGCGCTGTTGATTTTTGCATTTGTGCTGCCGCTAATTGGCATAGTCTGTTGTTACAGCTACGTTCTTGTCGCTGTGAAGAGATCTAGGCAGAGCGCGAATGTGAAGAGTACAGAAAGGACTTGTAGAAGAGATAGGAAGACTGCTGTGGTCGCACTGGGCCTCTCGGTCTTGTTCTGTTTAAGTTGGGCGCCATATGCCATGGTGGTCCTCCTGAGTCTGTGTAAGATCACGGTTCCTGTTATGTATGTCATGATAGCTAGCGCCATAGCGAAGTGTGCATCCACCATTGACCCAATGATGTTTGCGTTGTCGCTACCCAAGGTCCGACAGTATTACCGAGAAAAAATGGGTAAACATTTCAGTGGACTTCTTTGTAGAAAGTAGGCGATGAACATTTCAGTGTAAGGCAATTTCGTGTTGAATTCACGATGTGAAGAACGACAGTATCTTATTGCGTGTAAAGTTTGTGCTTTTCTTGTGAATGATTTGTGACAATAAAGTTTGCAATCTAGAAGCAATCTATGAGTAAAATGACTGACTGAGAGAGACGGAGAGAGGGACGGAGAGATAGACAAAGAGAGAAAGACAGAGGGATTGAGAGAGAGACTGCGAGAGAGAGAGAGACTGAGAGTCTTGATTCCCAGCACTTCGTCTTTTTTTCAAAATCGAATTCGGGCAGCCTGATATCATGACGCTGTTCAAAGAGCGGCTCATAGTGATAACTGTAGGTCAGAAACTTCAGGCTTAGACGAGCTTGACTGAAAAGGCAAAACTGGGGTAACGAAGGATATTCCCTTCCACATCTATGGCTTGAAGAGTTTGAACTTTGATCCACCTACAGTAGATTCCCTATTCTTAACGATAACTGTGGCGGGTTGTTTTGACGTGCGTGACTCTCCAAAAAGGCGGTACTTTTTCACTTACAGATCCCAAAAGATTGTCCACGTTTTGTCACGTAGACAACACGTATATGAAGGTATACATTTCTTTATTCCCGGTGTGAGCGGATTAAAGAAAATGCATCTATCTGGATATGCAGCCTGCAATGCTGAATACAGAACTGGTGTGAGGTGGTATACCGGGTATGCAACAAACAAAAACAAACAAACAAACCAAATACAGTTGTTACCGTTTACAGGTCGTTCACCGTCATTGGTTGACAGGTCACACAAACCTTTTACATAAACTGTTTGTTTCCAATCTTCCATAGCTGCCCGAAAATAGATGCCCCAGGCCTTCCTCCCACAAAAGATGCTCTATTTGTGCCCTAACAAGGGAAGCTCCAGTAAGTAATTAGCTCCGTTGAATGATTCGAAAAATTCATCACTTCGCTAGCTGCATACGTCACGTCGGTAACGTCTGTCCTTTTGACATCAAAAGCGTACAAAACGGTTCATTCTGTAATGTTAAGGCCTGGGGGAATTAAAAGTTGTGAAAAAAAAAGAAAATTAGGTTCGGTAGCTAGGGACTCCTATCCTGGAGTCTCGCCTTGTTCGCTTTGTTCCGCTCTCGAAGGACGCTACTCGCCAACAACACGGGCAGCGGCCTTCGGGAGCTGAACAAAGAGAACATTCTGGACTCCAGACTAGGGGCTCCCTCACCTTACTTTTTAAGAAATTGAAGTGATCCATTTAGCAATGTAAAACTCGTGTAGAATACCACACGGTGTATTCCGTATCATCCGAAGTACCAGCCCGACCGTGGGAGGGCTGGTATCATTTATGTCATACCAAGGTCGAATGATTTAATTTCCAAACTACTCATAAAATCATTCGCCACATTTTTTCTAATCTGTGCCAACACCTTATTCTTTAAGAACATCAATTGGAGAAAAATTCAAACAATAGAACTATGCGGTCCATTTAATCGATGGAAGTCTGGGTGATATAACCATAAGAAGCCTGTGTGTGTGATACAGAAAATAATCACCCGATCCGGAACAGCCGATTCTCGTGTGAAGGGGCCTTAAGAGCACCACATCGGGGTCTGTGAGGGATTGGAACCCAGAACCTTCAGAATCTAGCTCAGCAGCCCAAAGGCGCAACAAAGGTCAGCTGGTCATCCCAAAACTCATTTTACACCTGGTTGAAGTGAGGAAAGTCGTGTAAAGTGTCTGTCCGAAGGGCACAAGATCTAGTCTCTACCAGACTCCGGATCGCTGGAAAAATCGTAGAAATGGAACAAATAGAGGAGTAAGCCGGCCAGAGGAATATAACCGACCAGGGAACAGCACGCAGTCGACAGACTCCTAGGATCGCGAGCTGTTCCCTGGCCGGTTATATTCCTCTCTATTTGTTCCATTTCTACGACTTTCCAGCGATCCGGAGTCTGGTAGAGACTACACAAGATCGGTGACATGACAGGATTCGAACCCGGAACCTGTAGATTCTCCACCAAACACCTAAAGCTGGTATCTCACCGGGGCATCGGTGTGGCACTGCGGGGTATGAAAGATGTTTAACGAGTTCTAGAGATAAAGAACTACTTTTCTTACGTTTTGTGTATTTGGTGTCTTTTAAGTCATACTTTTACGCTTTACACAATATCTCAATTATAAAAAAATGGAGAAAATAATGAATGAATGAATGAATGAATGAATGAATGAATGAATGAATGAATGAATGAATGAATGAATGAATGAATGAATGAATGAATGAAAGACCTTTATTGTACATTCATGCCTCGACGGGCTAGGTACAGGTCACTGATAACAGACATAACTGATAACAGACATGACAAACATATGCAAAAACAACAATATACAATTTAACTAGTTGAAGGTACTGAGCTAACAGGATGATCGACATCTTCTCGCTTCTTTGTACAGATGTAGACATAGGAACAGATAATAATAAAACACGTACAGTGAACGAACGAAGTGCAGTGAAAGTGCACCATAACCTCCTTCATCATAACCTAATGGAAAGCTGCCTGCAGGCCGATTTGACTTTCATGAATTAACAAAGGTTCAAACAAACTTACATAAACTGTTTATTGCAAGTTTTATAATTGCCTTAAGTCACCCCAGGCCTTACTTACACAAAGATGCTTTCTTTGTGTCCTTGGAAGAGTAGGTTCCGTTAGTAATATGCGTGAAATTACAGCAATCACTACACACACGACTACACACGTCACGCTGTGACATCAAAAGCGTAAGAAGCGGCTCTTTGTATAAGGCCTGAGAAAATGTTGTGTGCCTTGTTATAGTCCTGAAAAAAAGGTTCGATATGTAGGGGTTGTCTTAAGAATTCGGCTGAAGTGATCCTACTATTGCATTTTAGAAATCAAATTTAAAAAAACGATGTACTATCATGATGCATCTCTGTTATATTTTTTATGACTTTCATTATTCTTGCTGATTAGGCGACTCAGCAAGGACAGGCTATGCTCACAATCGGCATAATGTCTGCTCACAACATCTGGATCGCTAATCGAGCCGTAATATCCGCCCTATGATTCGCTAGCTTTTCAGACACACTTCCCCAGAACCTCAGAACATACTGAGCTACTGGTCAAAGAAAGCGAGGTTCGGGTTGTGCGCGTCAAATTTTAGGTCGCAGAGATAGCGGCGAGAGCGCCTGTCTAGTAGATAGGGGGTATAAACAACAGTTCATCAAGAAATAAGTGAGGCCCGCATAACAAATTTTTTACGTAAATGTGATACTACTACCATCTACTATATAAAACTATGTGTTTGCGATGTTGTTGATTAACGCTAGAGGGCGCAATTCTCTTAAGAAAATCGGACAGGACTTGTTCTACGTGTATACTACTTGTATATGTACGTTTTGTACTACGCATGAATACATAAGTATATGTTTGCAATGTTGTTGATTGACGATAGGTGGCGTTGTTCTCTTAAGGGTTTTCAAAAAGCCTCTCTTTCTTGCGAAAACGCCGGACAGGACTGGTTCTACGGGTTGGTGCTTTGACCTTTCATCCCATGACGCATGACGTAATCAGGTATGAAATCTGGGGGTAATTACCTGTCCAACAATGAATCTGTGACGCGGCAGTTCACAAAACCCGTCTCCCCCCAAAACAACCTAGTCTCCTAGCAGACGTGTCAGCTGGATGACAAAAGGGAAAAATTTGGCCAAATAGGGACAAATAAGTTGTCATGGGATCTCAGTTTATCGCCAGTCAGTCCACTCCTAGGCTAATTAACTCCTAATATTACTTTTTTTTCCTAACTTGGCCGTAGTCCACTAGAGAAGAAGCCAGTTAATTTAGTTGCACAACGGATTTAAACGCACACTTCTGCTAACTGCACGGAACCTCATAATCCCAAACCGGTGCTGTCCAGCTATATAACTTCGCCTTTTTGCACCAGTTGGATAATTGCACGAAATTCACTGGCAAACAGGTCGTGCAATTAAGCGGCTTCTACTGTATTACTATTCGGCAAAACCGGAGCCTGGTAGAGACTACGAAAAAAACCTGCCCATCAAGTCAGTCCTCAGGGACAACAATTACCACCACACGTAGACGACTGAAAGAAATGCGATAGCGCAAGACAGCGGTCTTGGGGCGACAATTCCATGCGAAACTCCACAGATATCATCATGAAGAGTCCGAAGCGAACTCTTGGGATCATTCTCCTGGCCGTGGTCGGGTTCTTCACCTACACAACCTTCAACCGGCCGGTGGAGAAGAAGGGAACACCGAGCCGAAGTCGTGGCAAGACTGCCCACCATCTTGATAGCGAATCCGTGATTAGGTCCCACAAACATCACCACCACAGGGACGAGGCTGACTACGAGATTCAGCCACCGTTCGAGTGGGAAGAGTCGGATAGGGACAACAGCACGATGGAGTTCACAACTAATCATCCCACTACGGGGTTAGTAGTATTTGTTTGTTTGTTTGTTTGTTTCTTTGTCTATCTGTTTGTTTCTTTCTTACGTTTAATGCTACGTTTCTCTGTAGAAAAGATTCGCAATTGCAAGACTACCTAGAATTTATTTTTGAAATGTTCATCACTCAAGAGTTAGATTGTATTCACATCGGGGTTAGTAGTATTTGTTTGTTGTTTGCTTGATTGTTTGTTTATCTGTTTGTTTGCTTGTTATGACTCTGTGCTTAGCCGAGTGTGATTATGAATGAAAATTGTTGTGTTTTTCTGCAAAACAATTCGTTATTGTTAGACTACCTGGAATTTTATCTTGAAATTTTGATCACTCAAGAGTTACATTGTGTTCACTACGGGATTAGTAGTATTATTTGTTTGTTTGTCTGTTTCTTTGCTTGTTATGGCTGCGTGTTAAGCCGAGTGTGAATGAAAATTAATGCTGTGCATTTCTTTTTAAAAAATCGCTATTGCTAGACTATCTAGAATTTCATTTTGAAATGTTCATCACTCAAGAATTAGATTGCATTCACATCGGGGTTAATAAGTAGTATTTGTTTGTTTGTTTGTTTGTCAATCTGTTTGTTTGCTTGTTTTGACTCCGTGTTTAGCCTAGTGTAAAGCCTAGCCTTTGTCAGAAAAAAAAACAATTTCAAGACTACTTGGAAATTTATTTTGAAGTTTTCATGATTCAAATGTCAGATCTTATTCTAGTACTGATAATGATCCTGAGTTTCTTTCCTCAGATCTCTCTGTATGTGTGTGTTTTCGGATATTTGTGGTTGACATAACTTGGGAACCTTTGGATGGATTGTAATGATATTTAGTAAGTGGATAGGGGCTGCGAAGATAAAGGTCAAGGTCGATTTTTGAACCCTCCCCCTGGTAAGTGACCTTGGTACTGCAGCAGAACTTCAGTTTTTTTTATCTTCTGCTATGGTCTTTATATCTGGGTGGCAGTGTGATGTATTGACGAAATTGTGTAGGTTTGGGCCCTAGCAGATTGGTCTGGAACTTATTTTTGGAATTAAGACAACATACAGCTGACAGCATACTTCAATGGACGGGAGACCTGGCGCATCCCCGTCTTGTAATTAGCCAGCAAAAGGGTATGTCACCCCGTAAGGGGCGGTATAACCCCGTCGTGTGTAAACATGTGCGAACATGTGTGATCACGTCGACCGATGATGATGACGATGACTAATGTTGTGTCCCTCTCTATCTCCAGACCTGAAATTGACCACATTGACCGGTGCAAGCCCCACCACAACATTGCCTTCATCAAGGTTCGTTTGTTTGTTTATTTTGTTTGTTTATTTATTAGGAATCTCCATTAGTTCAATACATCAAACTATTCTTTCTTGAGTCCTCTACATACAATCCAATAAAATACATTACAATAAATTACACATATAATGTCAATCAGTCGTTTAGCATAAATCAATACACATCACTAATGTAGTACAACATAGTCATTGGATGTAGTTCCTTAGCACTTTTGTACTTTCCTTATTATATGTGTTGTTAGAACCTGCAATTAGCCTTAGGGCATGAACTTGCAATAAACATATCATTATACAATGCAATGAATCACACATATAATGTCAATCAAACGATTAGCATGAATCAATAACATTCGTATTTTCCCAGAACTATCGTAGAGTGGAACTTGTTATCACCAAGCACAGTAGGGGCCTCTTCTCTGGATAGTTTTAAAGAACGCTTGCAGATAGATGTGCAGAAGTTAGGTGTGACGAATCGTTCAGTGTAATATAACCAGCTGCTGCCGCACCGCGTGCCTGCGAAGCTGGTGTGTTACGCCGAAGGGCGGTTATACCGGCTATATAGATACAGATACAGAATAACATCATTAAACATATTATCATATTATTCAATACAATGAATCACACATATAATGTCGATCAGTCGATTAGCATGAATCAGTAACATCATTAAACATATCATATCATACAATACAATGAATTACACTTATAATGTCAATCAGTCGATTAGCATAAATCAATAACATTATTAAACATATTATCATATTATCCAATACAATGAATCACACATATAATGTCAATCGATCGATTAGCAAAAGACAATAACATCATTATCATATTGTCGAACAAAGTCTTCTTCGTTTCACAACCTTCTTTAATTCTTCTGTAGACGTTTCGGCGACTATTTGTCACCTTCATCAGTACAGAATGTACCGATGAAGACGACATTCTGTAATGATGAAGACTACAGATTGTCGCCGAAACGTGTACGGAAGAATTAATAGAAGGTTGTGAAACGAAGAAGACTTTGTTCGATTGATCTACCAACCTGATGGAACTATTTACGAATTATCAATGGTATCATCAAGCTTACAATTCATTCCGACATGTTCACTTTCTGTAACTACTGGCAACACTATGTTGATCTGGTCTACAAGCGCTAATGCTTTCATTTTGTACATACCTTTAACACCATCCGGTCTTACCCATTCTGTATTTATATGTATATATATGTCTCCCGGTTTTTAATTGTATGTATTGTTATGGGCCTGTAGTGCCTGAAATAAAGAATAATGAGATAATAAATATTGTCTAGGTGCACAGGTGCGGGTCCTCCACCGTACAGAACATCTTCCTGCGGTACGCCTACGGTCACGACCTGGTCGTCGGCCTTCCGCGCATGCCCGAGTCGCCGTGGGTCGGGTGCAGGAGCGTCATCAAGGACAGTGACGTCATGGAGCTGTCGGAGGGGGTGAAGTGGAACATCTTCGCCCACCACAGCACCTACAACAGGACCAACTTCGACCGCTTCATGCACCCGGACACTCAGTTCGTGGGCATTCTCAGAAAGCCCATCAACCGCCTCAGGTCAGTAATTATACCCAAGGACCCCGCTCTCGCCGCGCTCTCTCTGTGACCTAAAATCTGACAGATTGCTCAACAAATTGTAAAGAAGAGACGATTTTACGCTTTATGAGTTTTGTAGCCGTTTCAGTCACAAATTTACATTTTGTATATGCCCAATATGAAATTTAAGGTTACACACATCCGCTTAGGTTGCAGTGGGAGCGCAGCGCGATTGCCGTCTGGTGGAAAGTAGACCAAGTTGCCATATGACTTCCCTGGTTGTAGACTAGAGAAAAGGAACAGTCTGTGTATACATGGACATATTTTATTCAAGTTTTGCAGAAGATATGATATATAAATTTAGTAATTGTGTGAAAGGGACAGATGGGACATTGTGAAATAGTATTGCTATCTAGAGGACATCGATCTAAATTTCTCAAAGATATGAAATCTGCAACATTGTACCCGTCAGTTGTAATGCTTTTAACCTTTACGTTTCTAAATTAAATATCATTCAATGGAGGCGTCACTACGAAATCCGATGAAGTCATTTTCAATCCTTGAAAACCCTTGACCCCAGGTCCGTGTTTTACGCCCTCCGGCTGGAGCAGTACTTCCCGGGTCTGGAGGGGAAGGAGAACGACACCGGCCTGATGATGTACCTCCGAGACCCCGCCCACTGGGACAACAAGTTCAGTCACCCCGCCACGTGCTTCGAGCATGACGCATGCGTCCAGGACTGCATGGCCAAGGACTTAGGGCTGCCACCTGGCGAGCTGGACGGACAGGCCATCGACACCTTCATCCACAAGATCGGGAGGGATTTCTCCCTCATCCTCATCCTGGAGCACATCAACCACTCGCTGGTCCTGCTGAAGAGGAGAATGTGCTGGCAGATGGAGGACATCCTCTACTGGGTCGCGGACGAAGACGACATGACCAACTACGAAGAGAAGGAACATTTCACCGAGAAGATGGTCGCCAAGTTCAAGAAGTCCAGCCGGATCGACTACTACCTGTACGAACACTTTAACGCCTCCCTCTGGCGGCAGATCGGCTTGGAGGGTCGTGACTTTCTGCAGGAGGTCTCGGAATTCGAACGGATCTTGAAGATTGTGAACGAGCGCTGCCAGGAAGACGACGGTCAATTCAAGATCGTGCCAGCGACGGACTTTAGCAAGGAGATCTATCTAACCTGGAATTTCTGTACGAAGCTTCGGTTTAACCGGTTATCGTGGGATGAGAACATTAGAGGCATGCAGCAGATTCACTACGGGAAGGTAGAATCGAAGAAAAGCTTTCAAGACCGTTGGGGTGACATTAAAGAACACTAAACTAGTACAATTTGATTTAATAGTAAATCCTATTTCACAACTTAGCAGTTTATACACATGCTTAAATTAGAGTGCTGCATTTGCATATGGTAGGTTGTTTACAAAATGTCAAATGTATGAAAATTGAATACAAAATGTCATACTGTTAATCTACGTACAATCGAGGCATTGTGTTGTTCGAGGCATTATATTGTTTGAATACTACATATTTAGTTAAGAGGTTTTGCTAACTATGATTGGTTCATCATCACTGTTGCTAAAACAGATTTAATACATTCATTATTGTACATTTTCCAAATTAAAATGGTGAGGTAGTCCCCATACATATAAGACTCCAGAAATAGACCAGGAAGGTTTTCCAATAGCCAGTACGATTCACGCCCCAGTGCACACGACCAAAACACTTTTATTTACAGCTCCAATCACACCCAACCAAACCCGCTCAAGCATGTGAAGCACTCAACCTAACGTTAGCATTATGCACTGCTTAATGTCATACAATTACTCCATATGTACTCCCTAGAAAAACGCCATAAACTCTAGTAGACATAGACGTTCTTGGTATGAAGCAGAAATTATTAGAAGTGTTACATTCTGCCCGTTTAGTATAAAAATAAAAACACTTTTATTTACAGCTCCAATCACACCCAACCAAACCCTCTCAAGCATGTGAAGCACTCAACCTAACGTTAGCATTATGCACTGCTTAATGTCATACAATTACTTCATACGTACTCCCTAGAAAAACGCCATAAACTCTAGTAGACATAGACGTCGTTCTTCGATTGAAACAAATATCTAAAGCGTTACATTCTGCCCGTTTAGTACGCATGTATCAGAAGCCATGACGTGATTGGTGACCTCTTGACCTCCGGGCCGGTTTACCTTCTTATCACGCAATGCCGCGAGCGTCAATGGTAACCTTTCAGTCGGTATATGAACACGAGGCAGGTTATTACACACTTGCGAGGTCATATCATTTACAGCAAGGTTCGACTCGTAACCTTGTGGTAAGGACAAATGTGAATAACCTCTTAAATTCCACTCGTTCGTTAACCAATATCTATATCTAACCTTGTTCGCAGCTAACGAATAAAATTAAGTTTTGTAATGCATGTATGACGTTTATTTTTGCTTATACATGAGAAGGTCAAATTGACCTGTTGGCCGCTTTTCATTGACGTTATGAGGAAAAAAAGCAAGAGTCAGACAGAGATACAGTTTATATCATGTAAATATACAATACGATAAGTCTCAACATCACAGTATCTGTTGACAGGTGATGTATGCTATATCATGTTGTTATGGGATAATTTGTAGCCTTTCAGAATTGGGCGTTTTTATTCCTTGGTGTTTTCAATTATACGAAAGACACTGGTATCACACCCCGTAATGTTCCAGAAAGAGTGGCAAGAAAAGGTACGCATGGAGCTCTTTTTATAAAGAAAAGTGCAGGGTCTTCACGACGCTGTATAGTTGTGCCATTATTTGCCCCCCTCCCCACTTTTTTGTCTGACCTAATATTTGTAGTCTGTATAGTTTGATCTAACCGAACCGGTTCGACACAGGCGATCGTACAGCTGATTACATCCAGGTCAGTCATTAAAATAGTTCACGTTTCTGGACAGTATTTTTAATATAAAAGACGATTACTAGTATAAAATGCTTGTGTTTCCTTCTTTTTGTATATTTTGCTATATTCGTGAAAGTAAAATTTGAAACTACAATGAATTTTGATATTTTGAAGGTCACAGTGCCTAAGGTCAGAGTTGAAAGTTCAAAGGAGAGATAACCGAGGTTACGCATAATATATGCAGGTGTATTCGTGTTTGGAGGCAATCAGGGCCACATGGTTTATTCTTTTACGTTTACCAAATCCACATGTATACCGAGCACTCTACGCGTGAATAAGAATCGCTACTATGGCAAACCAGTACATGATTGCCACAGCAGGTCAGAATTTTGACAGATTCACGAAATCAAGATTTGAAATCGGCATATGAAGACAACAGGACCCGGTCTTTGGGGGTTGTCCATTCAACATGGAAGTAGGAGGCCTCAGGAGTATCAAAACATACCTCTTGGGGCTGACCGTGCTATCTGTTATGGCATGTATTGTCCTGCAGTTTGTCGGACTGGAATCGGGAACAATTTGGCGCGGGTTACGACAAGGAAGAAATGGGCTGTCCATGACCCATCTCCAGGGACGCGACCTGTCCACAAGGTAAGGCCATCGAAATTAGGTCATACTATTTCATTTCAGATTACTTTAGATTAAGAAGATTAAGTTTGAAGATATTGAAGAAGTGATGAATGTCCTCAATAGTGGTAAACAAATATGAATAGTCTAGAATAACAAGGCTACAGATAATGTATCTTAACATCCATGGAGTTACGACAGCCGGTGCTTCGATGACCACCAATAACCTTGGTGGTCCTACTTCACACTGAACTGCAGCTTCTCTTGGCTGCTTCAATTCTTAGTTGTGAATTAAGAACTTAGTTATTCAGACAGTTACCAAAATGATAAATTGTCAACGGAGTAACAGCTTTGGGTCGAATGTAGATAGTTTAACTTTAATGTAACGATTAGGCAGTGCCTTAATGAGGAATTGTCCCTTTACATACGTGAATGTCCACCTTGTTCTGACAGTTAATTTCTTAACGCTAAAGAAGGGTTCCGAGATCCTACGAGTGTTACTAGAAACGTCCGAAACTATTTTTTTTCAATCCAATTGCAGGGATTACTTTATTTGCCCAACACTAATTGGACATTACACAAAGATCTATCTATCTATCTAAATCCAACTTTTTTGTATCTTTCCCAAGGTCTACAGCTGCCAACGCCAGCATTGCCTGCACTCCTCACGATAACGTGGCGTTCATCAAGGTGTACAAGTGCGGCTCCTCCACTCTCCAGTCCTTCTTCCTCCGCTACGCTCATCAGCACGACCTGATCCCAGCCCTCCCGAGCCGCGGGGATCGTCCCATCATCGGCTGTGGGGCAGTCATCCAGGAACACAACGTCTTGCAGCTTCCGGGAGATCCCAAGTGGAACGTCTTCGCCCATCACTTCACCTTCAACAAGACCGTCTTCGACCGCTTCATGCATCCGGAGGTCAGATTCGTCGCCATCTTGCGAAACCCCATCGCCAGACTCAACTCTGTTTTTGA
Organism: Branchiostoma floridae; assembly: GCF_000003815.2. Lineage (NCBI taxonomy): Eukaryota > Metazoa > Chordata > Leptocardii > Amphioxiformes > Branchiostomatidae > Branchiostoma > Branchiostoma floridae. Next base: position 3,975,740 of record NC_049990.1, read on the forward strand.
CTACTTCAACATGTGGCAATACTTCACGAACATGACTGAAAAGCGCCCCGATGGACAACCGCCTGTCATGACGTATCTACAGGACCCTAGTGGATGGGACAAGGCGTTTGTTGGACGTCAGAGCAGATGTTACGCTGGAAGGTGTGTGAAAAACTGCATGGCTAAGGACTTAGGATACAACTCGCTGGACTCGGCAACCGAGTTTGTCAGCAAGGTGGATAAACAGTTCTCTATGATACTGATACTGGAACATCTCAACCATTCCTTAGTTCTGCTGAAGAGGAAGATGTGTTGGTCCATGAACGACATCATCTACTATTTGGGCAAGAAGCAACGAGAACGAAAGGGGAACACAACCGTTCCGATTACGGACGAAATGAAAGCGCGGTACAGGGCGTCGAGTCCTGTAGACCACGAGCTCTACGACCATTTCAATCGCTCCTTGTGGCGACAGATTCAACTCGAAGGGCGGGATTTTTTCGAGGAACTCGGTCACTTCCAGAAGGTTCTGGACGATATCTTTGTTTTCTGTCACGGACGGAAAGAAAAGGGACAAAACGTTACCATTCCCGCGTCAAAATGGAACGAACCTATCGTCATTTCTGGGCACACTTGTACAGTCCTTACCTGGCTGAGACACAATTGGGACATGATTATTCGCAGAAGGTTAATTAAACGTTTCGGAAAGGCGGAAGGATGATATTATTACTCAGCGGTTATGGGCCATCAGGTATTGACAAAAAAAGCGACTCATCGGACAGTTTGCCACCGTCCTACCTGTAGGCTCACGTGCAAAATGCAACGGAATCGCCCAGTGCATGTCAGTACTCGCCTAGGGCTAGCCAGCTTTGGTCCGATCTCAAAATCCCCATTGTCGTTTCGACTGTTGGGAGTGGATCAAACTCACAAGGCTGTACTAGGCTGAAAGTTATGGTAGTACGATATTCTCAAACGCCGTCGCTGTGAGGTTGTTTTTTGTTTGTAAGCAATGTGCAGCCCAACTGTTTTCTCAGTTTGCCTTATGATGTCTCTCTTGTATTGCTGTATAGATAGTTTTTTTTCATTTAAATGATAACAGTACGTACCTCAAAGATCTATTCCATACCTGTTTTATTTCATATTCCATTTCTATCGTTGCTATCATTGAACATCGAGAAACATCAAGAGAAAGTTTATGTACACAATATATACTGATTATTGTTTTGTTTTTTTCTTCGTACAAACCGAGTGTTATCATCCAAAATACGTTACACCACTTTTCACAGTACAAAAGCGGATAAGATTATCACAACATTTCGTAAATCACGTAGTGTGTAGAAGTCTTCTATGACACATTGCAAAGCTGTTACCGTCTTTGTTCTAGATAGTAGTAGTGACAAGGGTAGACAAGTGCTTATCACTACTGATACTACCCTTCAGTATGACTCTAGCACCATTGACTGAACTGACAAGACGCCCATCTAAAGCACATAGATGCTACAAATGCTTTTCAACACTGGGCAATTGCTCAATCTCCAACGTGCTCTAAATAGACAGAATTCACTTTAACATCTTACCTCCTCTGACACATCTTCCTGGAAGCCTTCGTTACTACACTTTTCACGCGCGTCACTGATCAAAAAGATCAGATAATCAATGATCATTGATCAGTAATAAACCTTTACCCTTTTACACACCTCCATGCAATCATCTTGTCACGGTGATCTGTACCCAAAGAAACAGTTCACAAGCCAAACCTTTTTAATATTTTTTCTCCGCAGTCCTTTGTTCAAGTTCGGTGCCCTGAGGTATAACTCGGGCCTTGTCAGCCTCAACTTGCGCCATTACACTGGCCCATCAAACCTCAAATAGATCAAAATGTAGATGCAGATTTTTTCTACAGTATCATACGCTTGTGTTGTAGCTTTTCCTTTGCCTTCTGTCCCTGTCTCCATCGTGACCCTGAGTCTGTCTTGACGAGTGTTTTTCCGGAGAGGTTCTGGTCTTGAGCCGCTGGGGGTCCCTCTCGGTGTCCGGGGCCTGTCGGTAACGTCGTCGGTGTTCTGTAGGCGACCGTCTCGAGCTCTGCGCATGCTCCTCCTGACGCCGCATGGCATCCTGGGGGAAGTGGCGCATGTACTCGTGGGGAAGGCTTCTGGACATCTGCGCATGCTCGGTGCCGGCCGGAGAGGGTCGTTTCATCCTGACGGGGCTTCCTTTGGAGACCTTCCGCACCCTGCCGTGCGCCTCGTCCTGAGCAACATGGCAATGATAGACAAGCTTTATTGAGACGACAGAAAGTACAGTAACTTTTTTATGGTAAAATATACTACAAAAACATGGATACAGAATAAATCTTCATACTCTACTAACTAAACAATATAGGATAAAAAGAAAATCTCCATAAGATCGATGTGGTCAAATCTAACTATAGTTGCCACTCGAGGGACTTACGGGAATTAGAAAGGTGGTCACTAGACGTGGTTCTTAATGCTTGGGTAAACTTGGAAAATAAGCACTACAAACAACCATGCGGAGGTGTCTATCCGTCAACGTTTGACTACACATTTCATTTCTCATCAAGATGTGGAGATAGTTATCAACAGAGTAAACAGCGATTAACAATGGTGTCAGGAATTGTTGTCAACAAGACAAAACATTGCTTGGCTTCATTTCAAATAAAGATACAAATCCAAATGATCTAATAAGTATCATGTGCATTGAAGCGTACGTCTTTGTGAAGTTACGTACCTTTGGTTGTGTTGGAGGGGAGCCTCCTCTTCTGACTCTCTCTCGCTCTCGGCTTTCTGTGAAAGAAAGAGGTGGGTGACTGAAAACCTTTATTGCACATTTTTGCCCACGAGCTAAGTACATGTCACATGATAACAATCATATGCATTTATATGTGTATATAGATACAGATACGTCTTATCTAACACAGACAAGTAGATGCTTCTTTTATACGGAGAAAATTCCTTGTGCAAAAGTCATGTGCTTACACAAGACTACGGTTGGGCAAATATAATTTGTATTCGCCTGGCAGTCCGCACGTCTAGTCTTGAATCGTAGTGTGCTACTGTAGGGATAGGCTAGTGGCCAGTAAGCTCCCTGGGGAAATTTAGGACCGAGAAGACGTGTATTACAGAAATGAAATACCGTGAAGATGTCTGGCCCTTAGAAGACAAACAAAGACTTTGCTACATCAGATAGCCTGCCAGTCTAGACTGACGATTCGTGCATTCGACCTTTATCAGCATCACAAATTCGACCATCATCACCATCATAGATTCAGAATTAACATAAAATCCCACCATGACCAGGCTTTTCAATGGTTTAAAGCCTTGTATATATTCTTGTCTATGGTTTAAAGCCTTGTATTCATGAATTCTTTTCAATGGTTTTAAGCCTTGTATTTATTCTTTTCAATGGTTTAAAGCCTTGTATTTATTCTTTTCAATGGTTAAAACCCTTGTATTTCTTCTTTTCAATGGTTTTTATTTATTTCTCTTTCAACGTGGGGTCTAGGCACAGGCACCAAAGGCGGTATCTCACTGCACTTTGGGCACAACGAATTTCAGAGATAAAGAACGATTTTTTTTCGTTACGTTTTGTGTCTTTTGTTGTCTTCTTAGGCACACTTTTATGTATTACGCAACATCTAATTTATAAAAAGAAATGGCGAAAATAAAACACAACAGTGCCGCAGTGAACGAACCCCGCAGTGCCGCACCGGTGCCACAAGTGCAGTGATCATGAGATTACAAAATAGGTGTATAGAATAAGACTTAATATCCTAATTAATATAACAAGAAGGGCTAACATAAGTCTTTGATATAGTGTTACAATCGAGTTGGGCTATACATGAGTATCATTACTCTTTCAAATAGCAAAGCAGTCTTTGATATATTTGCCTATCTTTGCATCATGGGAGTTGCATCCAAAGATATATACAAATCTTGTCTGCAGCATAGAGTCTCTTGAAATCTGCTGTACTGGATTCGAGAAATGTAAATAGCTCATTACGTAAAATAGCACCTTAACTGTTGCGTCACCCCCTGAGGCCCCTGACGCGTCACGGCAATCTCCGGGAATTATTGAGCCGTGAACAGATCGCACCCTTCCCTCGCGCTCAAGCGCAAATGTGATTGGCACTCATCGGGGTGGCAGTTTTCCAGGGAACCTGATATGTTTCAAAGAAACCTGATACTGTAAATGCATTCAAGTTCGAGGGGATTTAATTTCGCGGTACCGGGAAAAAGGACTTTTCGCGGTGGTTTTAAGTTGGCGGTAGCACCATAGACTGCAGTCTAATACCATAATAGAAAATGTTCGCGGTGGTTTTCATTTCGCGGTGAAGTGGTCACCGCGAAAACCAGGAACATTAATCCACCGCGAACATTTCTGCATTTACAGTATGTGATGGTAATGACACCCGAACTTTATGTCACTTCACTTTCACTTTATTTGTTTTTCCAGAACACTACACTCAGGTCCACAGCACGAAAATAACTTTTTAAGCAAAGTTTCAGAGATACGTATAAACCCCTTAAAGGCGGAGAAATATTTCAGCAGATTTTAAGATCTATTAAAGGCATCGGAAACATACATTTGGCATTTACGGAAGATTTCAGCGTTTGTAAATCTAACTTAATCTGTTGTGTTTCTTTACGTGAATTTTACATGTATTTTAGTATGCCGAAGAGACAACTTAAATGTCTCAAAAATATTTTCTGTCAAAACGGACAAATACCGTTTCTCTAGATCTGTTACAAAATACATGTTAACCGGCTAAGTCAAATGTAATAAGCCTTTGTCTGGTGTTAGATAAAACATTGCGTCATCTGTTTTATAACAGTCAAAACTGAAAATTATTGCGCTTTCTGGTACAAAATGTTATGTTTATACCTCAGCAAATACAAATACAATACAATACAAAGTCAAATACAATAATCTTCTGTGTTTTTTAGCTATTCCGAAAGCATTTGACGTATTCAAACTTTCTGTGCGCAAGGTTTAATTCGAACAGGGGAGAACCTCTCACGGTTAGCTTATATGCGCTATTTTACGTTATATGAGATGTTGCGTATACCATGGTCAATATTGACCGAAGGATGCCATATATATAATTTATTTCGAACCGTCATTTACGCAAAGAAGGGAAGACCTCCCCCGTTAATATATTTGCTAAGCCGTATATGAAATGTTGCGTATTTCATTTGAACATACGACATGTTTAATTTTTGAATCCGCGCAGTTTAAGCGAACTAGGGGAGACCTCCCCCGTTTAGCTTATATGTTGCCAAAACGTATATGAAATGTTGCGTATTTCTTTTGAACATACGACATGTTTAATATTTGAATCCGCACAGTTTAAGCGAACTAGGGGAGACCTCCCCCGTTTAGCTTATATGCTGCCAAAACGTATATGAAATGTTGGGTATTTCTGTAAAACATACAAGTTTAATCTTTGAATCCGCGCAGTTTAAGCGAACTAGGGGAGACCTCCCCCGTTTAGCTTATATGTTGCCAAAACGTATATGAAATGTTGCGTATTTCTGTAAAACATACGACATGTTTAATATTTGAATCCGCACAGTTTAAGCGAACTAGGGGAGACCTCCCCCGTTTAGCTTATATGCTGCCAAAACGTATATGAAATGTTGCGTATTTCTGTTGAACATACGACATGTTTAATCTTTGAATCCGCGCAGTATAAGCGAACTAGGGGAGACCTACCTTGTTTAGCTGATATGTTGCCAAGACGTATATGAAATGTTGCGTATTTCTGTTGAACATACGACATGTTTAATCTTTGAATCCGGGCAGTTTAAGCGAACTAGGGGAGACCTCCCCCGTTTAGCTTTTATGTTGTCAAGACGTATATAAAAATGTTGCGTATTTCTGTAAAACATACAACAAGTTAAATCTTTGAATCCGCGCAGTTTAAGCGAACTAGGGGAGACCTCCCCCGTTTAGCTTATATGCTGCCAAAACGTATATGAAATGTTGCGTATTTCTGTTGAACATACGACATGTTTAATCTTTGAATCCGCGCAGTTTAAGCGAACTAGGGGAGACCTACCTTGTTTAGCTTATATGTTGCCAAGACGTATATGAAATGTTGCGTATTTCTGTTGAACATACGACATGTTTAATCTTTGAATCCGCGCAGTTTAAGCGAACTAGTGGAGACCTCCCCCGTTTAGCTTTTATGTTGTCAAGACGTATATGAAATGTTGCGTATTTCTGTAAAACATACAACAAGTTTAATCTTTGAATCCGCGCAGTTTAAGCGAACTAGGGGAGACCTCCCCCGTTTAGCTTATATGCTGCCAAAACGTATATGAAATGTTGCGTATTTCTGTAAAACATACGACATATTTAATCTTTGAATCCGCGCAGTTTAAGCGAACTAGGGGAGACCTCCCCCGTTTAGCTTATATGTTGCCAAAACGTATATGAAATGTTGCGTATTTCTGTAAAACATACGACATGTTTAATATTTGAATCCGCACAGTTTAAGCGAACTAGGGGAGACCTCCCCCGTTTAGCTTATATGCTGCCAAAACGTATATGAAATGTTGCGTATTTCTGTAAAACATACGACATATTTAATCTTTGAATCCGCGCAGTTTAAGCGAACTAGGGGAGACCTCCCCCGTTTAGCTTATATGTTGCCAAGACGTATATGAAATGTTGCGTATTTCTGTTGAACATACGACATGTTTAATCTTTGAATCCGCGTAGCTTAAGCAAATTTGGGGGTACTACCCCCGTTTTATCTATTGGCTTATACCGTCTCAAAGGTTTTATGAAACGGTGCCTTTTTCTGCTGAACATACGGCATGTTTGAAGCGCAGTTCATGCGAACAGGAGGAGACCCTTTCCTTTTTATTTTATACCGCATATATGTTCTGAAATTCCAGGGTCTAAATCAGGGTGAGGTTTTCTTTGTGGCATGTTGACACTCGAGCTAAGAGACGGTAGAAATCCCGACTACTGCTATGAATATCTCCGCGACTCAACCTCTGCTTGAAGAATAAGGATGTAGTAGGTATGCCGTTTTGTGCAGTGAGTTGTGTTTTCTCTATAAAACGGCAAGCAGTTCTTACTACAGGTAAATGTACGAAATATGTTTATTTCTTTATCTACAAGCAAGCGTCGAGAAAGAACAGTTTGTGCACACAGGCGGTGTCTTCTCGTGTTGCTCGTGTTTGTTTGGGCAGGCAAGATGTAAATTTATTCAGCGTTATTTCGTACTCGCCATGGGGCGCACGCCTCCGTCCGTCCAAGGAGGTTGAACTTCCTTGGTCCGTCTGTGGCACAGCTGTGTCATGTGATAGGATGTATCCAATGGCAGAAAAGAGTGGGGGGTTCAAATTTACGGGCCATACGTACGACAAGGAGCGGTTATTTTCCAGGCGTTCATTTTTGAAGAGAAGTATTGAAGAAAGTTTGGGCCTGCTCTAGCCCGCAAGTTGTGGCCGCGACACCGCTTTTACCGCCTAGGACCCCCGGTGACGGAATTTGACTCAAAGATACGAGGTGGCTATCATTCTGTACAAGTTGATGTTGTTGGAAATCGACACAGATGGAAATCACGGCCCTTGCACCATCCGGATTAATAGAAGCCGACACTGCAAGCTGAACATGTTTCGCGTTCACAGAATCCAGGACCATCCAACAACACGAGTCATATCGGCCACTACTCTAGGATACTCTAGATCTTACCGGATTCTTATTCCTGTGGTGACCAGATGGAACTGTACATGTGTGCTCTTTTTAACTTACGCCGAGACGCTTCACCCGACACTGGAAATGGGACTGTGGACTGCTGCACGGAATTGCGCAACCGTTGTGATATTGTTTCAACTGCCGACTACATCAGAATGAAAGGCCACAAATACCTAGTAGGCTGTAGGTTTTTTTACTTTTCCATGTAATATTTTCTCGTAATTCAATAAAATTTTAAAGTTTCATCCATTGTATTTTCTTGCTTTGAAATGTGCTAATGATTATTCTCCTAAAATGGCACTTATCCACACCTTAATGCACACGTATATGAGACGTACAGAGGGAACTTTAAACATGTCTTAAGGGTGTTTTGATACGTATTTATGACAACTTTAAGCTGCTAAAAAGAAAAATATAGACACATTAAATCCTCTTAATTCACACGTATATGAGACGTAAATAGGCTTTAGATCAAATAAACGTGAAGTTTAAACATGTCTTAAGGGCGTTTTAATAAGTATTTATGGCAAATTTAAGCTGCTGAAAAGGCACCTAAACACACGTTATAATCCACTTAATGAACACGTATATGAGACGTAAACAGGCTTTAGATCAAATAAACGTGAAGTTTAAGCAAGTCTTAAGGGCGTTATAATAGGTATTTATGGCAAATTTAAGCTGCTGAAAAGGCAGCTAAACACACGTTATAATCCACTTAATGCACACGTATATGAGACGTAAATAAGTTTTAGATCAAATATACGTGAAGTTTAAACATATCTTAAGGGCGTTTTAATAGATATTTATGGCAACTTTAAACTGCTGAAAAGGCACCTAAACACACGTTATAATCCTCTTAATGTACACGTATATGAGACGTAAAGAGGCTTTAGATCAAATAAACGTGAAGTTTAAACATGTCTTAAGGGCGTTTTAATAAGTATTTATGGCAACTTTAAGCTGCTGAAAAGGCACTAAAACACACGTTATAATCCACTTAATGCAATTGTATATGAGACGTAAAGAGGCTTTAGATCAAATAAACGTGAACTTTAAACAAGTTTTAAGGGGGTTTTAAAAATCATTTACGACATCTTTAAGCTGCTGAAAGACAACGGGAAAACCGGAAAATAAGGACTAACACGGACCTACAGAAAGACCACTTAAAGGCAATATTTACGTACTCGTATAAGTGGTGTATAGATCCGTAAAGGAGGAAAATACGTCAACATTACGCATGGTTTCAGCATCCTTAAATACCGTTTTTCGTGCCGTGGTCCTCTGACCTGGTTTTCAGTCGAGCCTGGGATACGTCGATGAAGGTAGACATCCAGGTAATAAGATATGTCAAAAAGCAATTACTCAAGCAACTGGATATGATTTTACCCGGACAACATCCACTGTCGTTAATGAAGGTTAGACATCCAGGTAATAAGGTACACCAGAAACTGTTACTCAAGCAACTGGATATGATTTTTCCAAAAGTATAATTATCCATTTGTTTGAGTAACGGCTTTGGGGCTTAGTCTGGTTTCTTCTTATGTTTGTGCATTCTATGATGAAGAAACAAAGTATTTACCAACGTGTCGTTATTATACTCAGGCACAACCTGGTCAATTTTGTATCTGTATATAGATAGCAGGAAAGGGTATAACTGCCCTTCGGCATAACACACCAGCTAAAATATATTCTAATTTTCATACTCCGTGAGAGTACAGTTTAAATGAAGAAACCTACATATTCTAGAAGACGCAGGTAAATTCGTCTTAAACTGCCGTATAATGTGACTAACGTCGTCCTTGGTTACAATTATAACGCCCTTATTAAGGTCAACTCTCACTACAATTGGGGCACCGGTGCGGCACTGAGGGGTTCGTTCACTGCGGCACTGTTTTGTTATTTTCGCGATTCTTAATATTCTAGATGTTGCGTAATACGTAAAAGTATGACTTAGAAGACAACAGAATAAACAAAATGGAAGAACATTCGTTCTTTATCTTTAAAATTTGTTTAGTCATCTACGAACCCCGCAATGCCGCACCGGTGCCCCAAGTGCAGTGAGAGTCTACCTTTCGACATGTTACATGTAGACCTACGTGCCTTGTTTCTCTAAAATCGAACTTGAGACACAGTTGAACATAACCGGATCGATCGCCTGTGCTATCTGGATGGCCTGGGTTTATCATATAGAATAATTGGCTCTTCACGGGGATGGCTTTTTTCTGAGAATCGTGCGGTGTGATGTGAATACTACTGTAAATGCATTTAAGTTCGCGGGAAATTAATTTCGCGGTAGCGAGAAAATGACTGTTCGCGGTGGTTTTAAGTTCGCGGCAGCACCATGTACTGTAGTCTCTTACTGCCATGGAAAAATGTTCGCGGTGGTTTTAAATTCGTGGTGAAGCGGCCACCGCGAAAGCCGCGAACATTTTTGCATTTACAGTATATCCTGGCGAGATGCCAACATTGGTTACAATTAACGCTAGTTCACCTTTATCCGTGGGATAACCTATATCCGTTGTATTTAAAAACTGGATATTTAGGGATGTCGATGGACAGTGGATTCAAATTGAAATGCACAATGCGTTCTTTCAAAATATTTCAGTTTGAAACCACCGTCGTTGACGTGATATCCCCCATTTAATACGTACTATGTTTTAGAAACAACGGATATAGGTTACCCCGCGAATAAAGGTGAACTAGCGTCATAAAAGAGTATGAGACATAAGACAGGACACGTGACACATGCCATGCGAAAAAAACGTTCTGTGAATGATAATGATACAAGTGGTGGGAATGTTTCTTTCATTGCAATTTCGATTTCAACAATGTCGACGATACACATTATGCCAGTGTATCTCACACTTTTCATAAGCTATATCTAATACTAGCCGCCCGCACACAACGGAAATGGGTATGATACGTCTGGACAATTTAGATTAATGGAATGCCATAAGAGTGGGTAATATTTGGGGGGAAACGAGACAGGAATTCAAACGTAGTTTTCTGGAACTCGATCGGTAAATTCTTTGAATGTCCTAAAGCTAGTCGTAAATCATCTATGTACTTAGCGTTACTCTTGCGTTCTATCTAGCCAATGCGTTACAGAAAGTGGTAAGGGAGTAATACTTGTGACATCTTACATTTGCGTAATTATGTATAGCAATGTCATATTTGAGTTACACTAGTGCCCCCTTAACGCATCAAAAGTGACGAAGAAAAATTACTTTCATCAATTATACTTACAGTGAATTGCTTGGTACTGATATTGTTTTAATGATAGGTGAGGTGATTGTTTTTATTTGTCCTTGTCCGTTGTTATCTTTTTAGAGGTGATCTTAATACTAGCATGTTGCTAAAGTGTATTACCTCTCTGTCCTGTACTGTATTTTGTTGATCAATAAAAAAATCATTCTTACTGTGTGCTATGTACTGAGGAAAGGTAAACGTCTTATCTTTATTCTCCAAGAACATCACGAAGGTTACCAAGCCAGACCAGATACATGTTTGGATAGCCTAAAGACTGAGAAGCGCCTCTTCATGATTCTCTATCTCCCCCCCATGGATTAAAGTGAACGCCAAAGCTGATGTATCGGCTCCCATACCTCCGTGCGGGGCATTAGAAACCCTACTATCTATCTAGACGGCAAGTGCGTGCTTAGGGTAAATTGCCCATGTGGAGAAAAGCAATAACCCTGCCAGGGAACCAGTGGATCCTTTCACGTACTCCATCAAGGAAAAATATACGTACGACTCTCTTTGAGAACCGGGGCTATTTAAGGACAATGTAGAGAAACTGCCTTTTTGGAAGATGAATTTCGTCTCCGTTGCTTTCGTACGTGAGTGAACTTTAAAAGTACATTGTGCCTCACCAAGCATTTTATGGTGTCATTCACCTGCCTTCGTACAGAAACTGAAATAGAGGAAGGTTAATCCTTTTTGAATATGGATCACAACGTCTTAGAGCCCATGCTATTGAAGGACATTGTAAAGAAGGTGCTTCTTTGGTAGCTGAATGCCGTCACATGTCCTAGTTTTAAAGATGGTCACCCCAGCAAAAAAATCAAACAAGGCAACGCAGTTATATGACGTGACCATGGCGGGAGGTCCAAAGTGGAATAAACCTACATATTCATTGAATTGATTTCTTCGCCCTTTTTTGTTTATAATGAATGTGATATTTTGTGCTATATATGATAATAATGAATATTACAAGTTTATGCTCTACAGGAACTACATTCTATGTTGTGTGCTACACTTAAAAGTGTACATGATGCTAGTTTTGTTGGGTTTGACTTCTCCTTTATAGGTCTACTAATGTATTACCTGCCTACCTAGTTCCTCGATCCCATCTACATGTAAATTTATTTACCAGCAAATAAAAATCAAACATCGCAGCATAGTCGACATATGGGTACTGAACGGCTACTGCAAAAGACCTGAAATTACCAATTCTGTCAATACCTGGTCCCATAGCTCCATAATGCCTTGTAAAACAGTTTATGATGTCGTTGATGACGGTTAGACTGAAATTGGACTTTTGAAATCTGGATTTTATTTTTCTTCGACTCATTTACATATCAATTAATAGATCTTATTATAAACCTTCGGACAAAACAATCTTACTCAGTGTCAATGATAAAAGACAGTGGAAGCTGTCTGAAGCGTTTGACCGTTTCCAAAATCATTTGCTTGGATAACTATAATCTGGCGTATTTATGGTATCATTGATTTCTTTTCTAACGAGAAACCGCACAGGATAACACGTTTGACCTTGGGTACTTCGTTACTTTTCTTTAATCAGCTGGTGGCTTAGAAGCCAATCCAAGGTCAAGGTACATAATGAATCTATGGGACGTCTTAACTCTTCTCTTGGTCTGCACCTTCCTAATGAAATTTGTGGCATCATTAGTTAACATCATATTCCCCAAGGAATAGGGGTGGGGTACAAAACTGGATTTTCGTATTGGGTGGGTCCGGAAAAATCGGACTTAAGCCCCGGTCACAAAGCGCGTACGATTCCTTGCGATGGACTATTCCGCATATCGTACGATGAGCGCAGTACATCGCAACAAAATCGTAAGCATCGTAAGCCATCGCAACGCATCGGATGATGTTCAAAATTTTTCCAGCGTCGCACGATTTTTCACTTGTGTCTCTTCTGTATAGCCGTCTGACCGCTTTTGTGCTTCTTTAACCAACAAAATGTGGACATAGCTGTTGAATACCTTCCTATAATATCTTAACTGTAAAAATAAATTTAAAAAACACCATGACAACAAGAGTATTACAAGCAAAAGTTCAAATCAAGCGTGAGTACTGGTATGGTTATCTCGGCCTGCTTGCCGGCTCTACGTGTCAGGCTCTTTCGAAGATCGTATCATGATATGCTATCAACAAAAAGGTGCCATCATACAAAAATTATATCATAAGCATTATATCATATATATTTTCGACTCATAGAGCCTGCCTTTATGTTCGAGTTGTCCCCATGGTTATTACGATTATGGTAAACTGACCCAAGACCGACGAGAGCTGAGATTTGATCTAATTATAAACTCACGTGCATGAAGCGATCAAACAATTGTCTGCATCACCTGTGCGGGGCGCGCTGTTCTCTGGTTGCGACTGTGTCAGTTGCGACTGATATATTTTCCCTTTTCGTCAATATCGACAATATCAGGGAAAACTGAAACCATCACAACATGCTAACAATTCACAAATCTATAACCTCATCAGTAGACAAAATTTGCCGTAATGAAGTCTGCTATGGGGGCAAATAAAACCTTACGACGATAGCGAAATTTTGAACATGTTCAAAATCCATTTCAGCTCTATTTTTCGCCATACGACGCTCCCCGATTTACTATGATTCACTGCGATTGACGCAGGCACGCTCTTATGACCTCATCGTACGATGCACTACGCGCTTTGTGACCACGGCTTTAAGGTGGGTTTACACCTGCGTATATTTCAAGTGCGCGTGAGTTCCGCATGAAATTTTGTCAATACGCGGCCGAACGCCCAACATTTGGAATTTTTTTGGAATAAATTAAATTGTGCGTCGAGCCCATCTGGCGTTTGAATTACGACTTCAGCGTTTTCATTTCGCATGAGATGCGTATGATTGCAACTGACATGCGCAACAGAATTTTCTGTACTGCGAATAGATTCGTATGGGGTACGTATGTTGGGCGTAATCCGGACGCACACAACGTCTACCGACCGCATGCCTGACGCACCTGGTGCTAACTGCATTCCAAACGCATTTCAGGTGTGTCAGAGGAACAGTTTCTGTTACATATACTTTTGTTTGCGAGCATTGCCAATAGAGTATTTTTGTTAGAGGAACCCTTTGTACTACGTATGCTTTTGTTTACAGGCAGTGCAAGTAGAACATTGACAAGTAAACAGTGAAGAGTTTTTCTTATTCATTTGCGAAGCAGTGACACTGTGCTTTTACAGTAATGTGGGCCATCATTTACCTTAAGAAATTATGTGCACTGTTAAGATTGTGTTTGTTTTCACTTTGTCCTTAATGATTTCCCCTATCATCTTAGTATTTAAACTAGAGTTCCACGAACACATACCTTTGCCAAATAAACCAGGTTTGTTATGTAGGATGATGTCTGTAGACAAATGCATTACTCATTTCATTTTCTTTATAATTATATGCTTGGACTTGGTTTATAAAATTTCGGCATTGATTATGCAAATTAGATCCCAAGTTACAATTAATTGATATCAAATTGTATCAAGCATTACTAAAGCTATCAGCATACCAAAAATCATGATGATCCTTTTTCAACTTGATGAAAGTACTATAATGGAATGCAGTGGATTTATGAACTTTTCTTAATGAATTATGCAAATTAGCTGTTAATTTCCATAATAAGTATCACATTATATAAGTCTTCACTTATCATTATCATTATAAAATCATGACGATCCGTCAACATGTCCATATTTTGCCTTTAATTATGCAAATGAGATCATCATTTGCATGATAAATATGTATTGACATTTCTCTCTTTCTCAGCTACATATGTGACTAATTTTAAAGTCCTATCATGGAATGTAGTGAATATATAAAATATCCTCATTAATTATGCAAATTAGCTGTTGATTTGCATAATTGGTATCTCATTATCTAGGTCTTCACTTACGCTACCTACATACCAAAAAACATGATGATCCGTCAACACGTTCATATTTTCTCATTAATCATGCAAATGAGGCCATCATTTGCATAATTGATATCTATCGACATTTCTCTCCTTCCCAGCTACATATGTGACAAGTTTGAAAGTCCTATCATGGAATGCAGTGGATTCATAAATTTCCCTCATTAATTATGCAAATTAGCTGTTGATTTGCATAATTAGCATACCATTATGTAAGTCATCACTCATTCTATCTACATACCAAAAATCATGACGATCCGTCAACACGTTGTAGAGTTATTCTCGTCCAAAGTTCGAAAGGAAACCGGCGCCTGCAGTTCCAAAAAAGCCGCTAGGGGGCCCAAACTCACAGCACTTACTTTCTGTTTCAAGGACTATCTACCACTCAAAAATCATGATCACAGCATGTCCAGAACACGAGATATCAAAAATTGAGGTTCTGCTGCAGTACCTTAGCAAGCCGCTAGGGGGCCCATTATCGAACTTGACCTTCGTTTTCCCGACCCCTACCCACCTACCGAATAGTATCGGGATCCATCTAAGGCTTCTTGAGTTATGCTGTTAACAGACAGACAGACAGACACACAGACACACAGACTCACAAGCCCAAAACATAACCTTAGCCATTCTGGCAAAGGTAACTACTATAAAAACTAGAGTTCGGCGACCTCATACCTCCATGAAAAGTTAAAGCTTTCGTAAATTTCATGCAATTGACTAAGACATTAACATAATGTATGCATGGTGTTGTTAATCATTGACACGTTCACATGTCACAATTATTAAATTCCCATTATTAATCATAAAGAGGTTTTGCAATTTTTACATAAATTATGCAAATAAGTTCCTCATTACCATATTTGGTATCTGCTTATATTCCACCTATCATAATTAACATGTGTTACATGTATTGAGGTCCAGTTATTGAAAACAATGGAACTGTACAATTTCCTCATTAATTATGCAAATTCAGTCATCATTTGCATAACATGTATATCATTATGAACATCTTTGCCTAAGCTACCTGCATGCCTAAATTGCAGGCAATCCGTCGTTCCTTTCTGCAGTTATCCTCTTTGGAGTGTCTTGACAAAAACGCCCCTGCAGTTCCACAATTGAATGTTAGGGGACTGAAACTTGCCCCACTTTGTCATGACGCTAAAAGCTATCTACCACCCAAATGTCACGACCATATCACGTACGGGACAAGAGATACATTGAAAAAACTGCTATGATAGAATATTCTCATTAATTATGTAAATGTACTCCTATTTTGCATAATTAGTATTTTATCTTGTACAACATTGTCTAAGGTACCTACATACCAAAAATCATGAAAATCCATTATTCCCTTCTTGAGTTATCCTCGTCAGAAGTTTTTGACAAAAATGCCCCTGCTATCCCAAAATTAGACGCTAGGGGGCCCAAACTTATGTCATTTTTTCCTGAGCACAAGAGCTATCTAATACTCAAAAATCTTGACCATAGCATGTTGAGAACACCGAGATAGCAAAACCGGAAGTTGCGCTGCAGTACCAAGGTCACACACCAGGGGGCCCAAAATTGACCTTGACCTTCGTGTTCCCAACCCCTACCCACATACCAAATATCATCGTAGTCCATCAAGAGATTCTCAAGTTATGCTGACCACACTATGCGGACACACAGACAGACACACACACACACACACAGACACACACACAGACACACTCAAAACTATACCTCCATTTTTTCATGGAGGTAATCACACTCATACACACCACAAAACGTATTCAAGATCTTTATCAAACACGTAAATTAAACAATTATGAAACCTTACGCCCTCTTTCAAAGTTGTAATATGGCTCTATATTGCACCTTTATATCATGTGGTTCTACACACACAAAAAGTGCCATTATCAGCAAATTAAGTCAAATATCTGTTACACAAAATGGCATGTGTGTCACACAAATTGACCCAGTGCTTGAGCAGGTTCCTCTACATCTTCCCGTCCCTGGAGGCTCTGTTGGGACCAGATTCATGGTGTCCTGCAAGTTGTGACCATCTCTCCATGCCCCCGGTACAAATTCGTCGGTGCTGGCCTGGATCTGACATCTTGAGATGATTTTTTTGTCTGGACTCAGATGCACCTTCGTATTTATTCCAAATCTGGAGTGTGCGTCGATCTCGCTATCAGTACGCGTAGTATGCGCAAAGCGATCGCAGAACGCACGGTACTAAATCGTGATCTATGTGTGCATTCGTTATACGGTCGCTCATGGTGCGTTGTGTCTGCGCTGTAAGAACGCTATGTACTCGCAATACCGCGATATCCGCGTATTACTGCGTATAAAGCGCAAACATGTAGCGTCTTCATAGCGCAATCGACCGACGTGGGACCACTGTATTGCGCATCCATAACGTTTTGGGCACCAAACTGCGTACGAATGATAGTTTTGTGCATGTCCAAAACTATCGGGTGTACTGTGCGTATATTTTCGTTTGCCTGCGTTCGTGAAACTTTCTAAAAACGATTCAGATGCGTTTGAGGTGCGACTTGTGCGTGCGGCCGCGTATTGAAGAAATCAGTCAAAATGTCGAAAAATGTCAAAACGGAACTCATGCGGCATGAAAATATACGCAGGTGTAAACCCACCTTTATATACTTAAACCATTGCTTCCGATTCTCCCCCGACTTACGACGCACTGCGCTTATCCTGCGCATCGGAAGGAATCGCAATGAATCGTACGCGCTTTGTGACCGGGGCTTAAGAGAAAAAAATCAGTGGACTAGATGCTGGACTAATTCGAAAATGAACAGATTATAGATCTACTAGCAGGCGTTCGAATATTTTGGGGCTTACAGATCAAAGAAAAGAACTGAAGTATAGTAGAAGAGAGTTGAAAGTCATTTTTACCAGGCTTCTACAGTCAAACTTGGTCTAAAATTAAGGAAGTTGGTGTTGTTTACATGGCTCGGATAGGATTTAAAACGTCAAGGGACGTCGGACATTCCATTAAAACGAATACTTTAAAGGGAACTGTACCGTCCATTCACAAGTTTCCACAGATAATCAGGTCCATGTTCAGGTCCGCACCTGGACATAACCCTCTGGACCTGGACCGTGCGTACCTGTACCTAAATTTTCTGTACCGACACTGCCCCCTACCAACGACACATCAAACTCGTAACTTCTCTTAAATCAACCTAGTGCCTTATAGGCCAATGCTCAAGGTGATTGCCAAATCGATAGCACATCTTCCCCCTTCCCCATTTTAACGAACTGCTGTGCCCTTTACTACATTATTCACTTGTTTCCAAACGACACATCAAACGGGGGTTACTTATCTTCAATCAACCCTCCGGTTACATCTGCATTAGCCAAGACATTTGTTTTGTGGCTTTGTCGATGAAGGTTAAGGTCGTATCTCACTGCACGTAGAGCATTGCGGGGTTCGAAGATTACCCAGCGAATTTCAGAGAAAAAGAAATAATTTTCTTACGTTTTGTGTACTATCTTGTTGTTTTCTAAGTCGTAGTTTTACGTATTACGGAATATCAAAATTATTCATAGGTGAAATATACAAAATTGGGGAAAATAACACAACAGTGCAGCAATGAGCGAACCCCACAGTGCCGCACCGGTGTCCCAAATGCAATGAGATACCACATTGAATTCATGTAATTAGATACGCCAGAAAGAGTTACTCAAACAAGCTATTCCAAGAACCATATCCAGTTGCTTGAGTAACTGCTTTTTGGTGTTTTTGGCTTCGATATCATACCTCTGCCTTCGCTGAGTCTAAATTATTTGTGTTTATGACATCAATTGTCTCTCAATGACAAATCAAATGATATGGATCGACTCTGTGGGTTCGAAAACAATGACCAAAACAGTCCGTGGAACCGATATGAAGCCTATGTCCTTGCTGATTTGAAAGGTGCCCCCAATGAGCAGTTTGTGATATCATTCGTTTGTTTTCAAGACGGTTGTTCCCCAACGACGGATCAAACCAAACGATTGATGCTTTTCATGGTTAGATGCTCTTCAGTCAACCTTGTTGTTTAGTGGGTAACGACCGAGGTGATTCGAAGATCGATATGATCGAAACAGTCCCAGCTGGAGAATACGACCTCAAAGGTCATCATTTCTGTAGCGTTGTACCCAGATTTCTGTGGTGGATTTGTTTCTAGAATACGATGCATAAAACAAGAACACGGAACAATATACTGTAAATTCAAAAGCTGAAACTGAAAACCACTGCGAACATTTATCCATGGCAGTAAAGGTCCCCTCTCACTGGACGTGGGGCACGCTTGCGGCATTGCTGCGTTCGTTCACTGCGGCACTGTTGTGTTAATTTCACCGATTTTGTCTTGCACTCACACTGACGTGCGGCACTTTTGCGTTTCTAGACTAAATGAACATGTTATTGACAATTGCAGCGTTGTCAATTTATGAAAAATCACTGTAAAATGACGAGAATGCCCCAAAATGAGATTTATAATGAAAATATTTCCCTTATGATAATGAATTATATGATGCATATGCTATAAATAACCTTGAAAGACTTTTACAGTAAAGGAAATGACCCGAATGAACAGACACGAACCATATATCAGATTTGACTCCATGTGTACGTTTTGCACCATGTAACGTTATGTGTCATGATGTATGTTTATATGTTTATCAAGCTCCTTGATGTTTATTCACCAATTTTGCAAATTTCTAAAATGAAAATGTTTGATATTTCATAATTTTTTCTATGACGCGGAGTATTTTCATTGTCGGCGGATGGCTTGCCAGCCTATTGATGATGTCTAAGTCTATCATATTTGTAAAAAGTGACAAAAATATGGCCCATGGGTCCGAATAACTGCAATTTTGTATTTTATCGGCGGCAGCCTACCAGGAATGATTACACTGCTTGTAACCTTATAGCGCAAACTCAAAAGCAAACGTTATCATTTTCTCTACATCCGTAGGTTAATCGATAAACCAATTACTTATTTTTTTGTTTTCAAGTATAAAATAATGACCTACTTCCCATTAAATAATTCAAAAGATGTATTTTTAAGTTATCTCTAAATACGGATACAAGGTAAGTTTTGTGGAATTCGCAATGCTGTAACTGGATCGAAAACCGCTGTAAAATTATTAGAAATGCATCTAAAATAGCTTTTCGGTGATAAAAGGATGTTTACTTTTGATTCTTGGTGTAAAATAGGCAAATATATCATAGATACTGTTTGGGGCGTGGTGGCGGCACTGTGGGGGCATTGTTGGGGCACTGTTGGGGCACCGTTGGGGCATCTTGCCACTTGCGTTATTTTTAAACTTTCCAAAAAACGTCGCGCTTGCAACCGGCACTTCTAGGTTTGCTTGCGGCACCTCTAGGTTTCGCGGGGTCACCTCTAGGTTCCGTTGGGGTACATCTGCGTTTTCGAACGCAGCAATGCCGCAAGCGTGCCCCACGTCCAGTGAGAGGGGACCTTAAGAGACTACAGTGCATGGTGCTGCCGCGAACTTAAAACCACCGAGAAAAGTCCTTTTTCCTGCTATCGCAAAATAAAATCCCCGTGAACTTAAATGCATTTACAGTATCACGGCTGAGATATAACGAGCCGCTGAGAAACCCCGTACATTCAGATTTGAAGACAAGACAGTAGATGCATGATTTCCATTGTTTCTGTTTTATACATAGATATTTGAAAATAACATCCATTGCGATTTCTATTGAGTAGCTTCATTGTTACGGGTATCCGACACATTGTATGAGTGTGTCGTAGTACAATATTAATGATCGTCAAAATTATGACAAGATTATATTTTAACACTTAACATTATATGATAATAATATCAATTGCATATTGTTTCCCCAGGGAATAAATGCATAAGAGACCATACATGGTGTTATGGACATTAGTGACATGAATTACAATCAAATTGACATTAAAAAATTAGCATAACACTATAAATGTACTACCGCATATAATATATTTCCAGGATCGTTTCAGAAGAGTTTGATTGCTAGAGTTATGAATGTGGTTGAGTTCCATTCCGCCCATTTTCATTGACATTTCGTGCATGTAACGTCTCTGTTCTCTATGTGATATTAAATATCTACAGTCTGCTGGGTAATTCTGTCTAGTTGTACACGGAATTTTAATGAGTAGTGGTCAAACATATTATTTCCTGATCCTCGAGTATCGCGTTGAGAATACTTAAGATATTCTAAGTCCAGAAGAAAATTAAATTCTTTCTTAAGTTTTTTTCTTATGTCGGTTGATATCAAACCCTTAACCTGGAGAAAATATAGAAAATAAAGATTGCAATGGGGTTCTGTTTCATTCTGTTCCGTGCCCAATTTGTTTCTTACTATATTCGTTCGTTGTTGTGAATTTCTCCCTAATTCTGTCACAGCAGTCTTCTGCCAGCCTAAAGGAACAACTTTGGATCCGAGCAAAACCAGCCTCCACATCCTGCCAGTCTCGGTTTACACCATTAATATTAAAAAAACTACGGACATGCATCTAGCTAGACAAACAGACACACTGTATTGTCTTATTGTGTTAATCATCCTGTAAAATGTTAGTTTTATTACTTAACTTATTGTTTTAATGTACCTGTGTGTTTGTTTTAATGCCTAAATACACAGTTCAGTGCGCTACAGCGCTGTAATGTATTTGGAGATTGGGACTTAAATCATTAAACAATCAATACACACAACAAAAGCAATACTTTCTGTTTTGATAAAGGTAGCCCAAAAAAACAAACAAGCGAACTCAGGTGAAGACATTGCCTCCACCTTGTTGACGATAATACTGATCATCAACGGAATCCATATATCTTCCATCTGCCCCTCCCGTTGACAATGTACCTGACTCGAGTAAAGGTGGACTCTCACTACACTTGGGTCACCGGTGCAGCACTGTGGGGTTCGTAGATGACTCAACGAATTTCAGAGATAAAGAACGAATTTTCTTCAGTTTTGTGTATTTTGACGTATTACACAATATCTAAATTATTAAAAATCAGCGAAAATAACAAAACAGTTCCGCAGTGAACGAACCCCGCAGTGCCGCACCGGTGCCCCAAGTGCAGTGAGAATCTACCTTAAGGCATGAAACATGATCTCTGACGGTCGACTGGGAAACCAATTACACGGGTGGATGGTACGCAGATGCCGGGGAAATGGTCTCTGATTTATGGTGAAACTAACTAGTATGGAAGAAAATTACCAAAAATGTAGAAAAAAATGTTTAAAATGTTTCTGCGTGGATAGAGTATCAGACTGTAAATGGCACCATTCGAAATGCGTACAGCCCTCGTATGTTGTCCAATTTCCCTTGTTCTTTGAGTGGAATACGTAAAACAAATATGAAAGCAAATTAACTAGACTAAGTGTGTGAACAGTCTTACCGCCCCTACGGCTTCCTGAGCTACAGGACTGATGGATGGATGGATGGAAGTATGGAAGAAAATGACCAAAAGGGCAGAAAAAATGTTTAAAATGTTTCTCCATTCATTGGAAACGTCACCATTTCAAAAACGCACAATCCTATTATGTTGTCAAATGTCATTGTTCTGCAGGGAATATGTAAAGAAAATCACCGAAAAGGTAGCAAAATGTTTTAAAATGTTTCTGCATTGATTGACAACGTCACAATTTGAAAAACGTGCAATCCTAGTATGTTCGGAGGTAATACGTAATAAAAATGAAACCAAATTCGTCATATTATGTTCCTAATCTATTTTCCTTGCCTGTGCGTAATGCGTTTCATTAATGTGTGGATTATGCCCAATGTACCGTGTCATTTTGCTGAGTATTCATTGATAGCTCGGCGCCAACTTCCCATTACATCAGCATCGCCCTTCGTCATTTAGATGGAGAATTATGTGCTGCACATAGAACGGAATCAGCTCTCATGAGTTTGAGTTAAGGCAAATTTAGGTAGTTTGCAAATGAGTTGTGATACATGCGTAATTGTCTGGAAGTTTTGGTGTAACTCTAGTTTGATTACAAATATATATGACATGACACGATAATAAAATTCATCCATTCATTCATTCATATATATAGTTTGATTCAGTTGCACATTGGTTCAATACCTTTTATATGAGTGTCATATACAGTAAAAGGGATGTTCGCGGTGGTTTCATACTTCTTCGCGAACTTAAAACCACCGTGATTTTTTTTTGTTCTGTCTTCTGTCCACGTACTCCCTTGTTTCAACCACGAACTTAAAAATCACCACGAAAATTCCATTTTGTCTCCACCGCACAACGAAATCCCTGCGAGTATTTCCCCTATTACAGTGTGTTATGATGAGCCAAAGGCTTTAAAAATTATCGAAAATCATAAAATCACAAACATCCTTAGTGGTTTGAATACTATAAGATTTCTGGACGTTTTCTAACAGGGTTGACATGCCTACGTGAACACATGGGTATCTCAAATCTAATACAGCTTTTATGATATCATATATATAAAATAAAAAATAAAATACGAATTTCCAAACGATTCTACAGTCAAATTGTCCTTAGTAGTTTCAGTACTATGAAGATTCTACGAGCTTTTTTATGGTGTTGAGATGTGTACACGGGCAGAGTGGAATCTCACAATTCATGACATATGATACAGCTTTTTGTAATATCAAAATATGAAGATTCTAGATTCTAATTCAGAAACAATTCTACCGTAAAACTTTTCCTAGTGGTTCAAGTGATATGAGAATTCTACAAGACTCCAAACAGTGTTGAGATGTTCAGATATTGGCACAGGCGAATCTCACATTTCATGACATATGATACAGCTTTTTATGATAAATATAACAACTCAAATTCACAAACAACGATTCTACAGTCAAATCGTGGTTTCAGTCCTGTGAGAACTTTATCAGATTTTTACAGTGTTGAGATGTTTAGATACAGGCACAGGGGAATCTCATAGACCGTGGCACATGATATGGCTTCACCTTTGCTAGAGGATGCAGAAAAAGGGCTGTCAGATCTGTCCTCTACGGAACCTCTTCATCAAGATTTGTCCGCTTTTCCTGAATATTTCATACACTACATACCGATGATTGATGACTGAAGGATCTCGTTTCGGCAGGGGAATCCCACGGCTATCAGAGCTACACGGTCGTTTGAACACTTCGAACTAAAGGTGCGCTCACATCGGTCTTGTGTCAAGCGTGCGTCACTGCGGGGTTCGAAAGATACTCAACGAATTTCAGAGATAAAGAACGAATTTTCTTTCTTTTGTGTATTTTGTCGTCTTCTAAGTCATACTTTTACGTATCACGCGATATCTTAATTATAAAAAATCCGAGAAAATACCAAAACAGTGACACAGTAAACGAACCCCGCAGTGACGCAAGCTTGACACAAGTGTGGTGGGAGCGCACCTTTAAGGTGGTATCTCACTGCACTTGGAGCACCCGTGCGGCACTGCGGGGTCCGTTCACTGCGGCACTGTTTAGTTATTTTTGCCAATTTCTAACAATATTTTCTAACATATTGTGTAATACGTTAAAGTATGACTTAGAAGACAATAGAATACGCAAAACGGAAGAAAATCCGTTCTTTATCTCTGAAATTCGTTGAGTCATCTACGAACCCCGCAGTGCCGCACCGGTGCCACAAGTGCGGTGAGATACTACCTTAACGTCTATCCTGGAATACTTTAAGCGGGTGAAGAACGGGAATCATTAACGTTTTTTTATTGAAATCCTTAAATAGAAATGGCGGTTATAAATACAGAATTATTGTACGTTTAATGGCGACGATCGTCTGTGCTTATACCAAAGGTATTAACCAATGGCAAATAACGACAGCACAGCATTTTTGGACAAATAGAGTATGCATTATCATGAGATAACTAAAGGTCATCTGGTACTATACTCCACTTGTAATTCTTCATGTCGTATCTATAACATATTTAGTTGTTGTTGTTTTTTTCAGAAATTGCAAAATATGTGAATGGGGTCGTCATTGTCTAGCCAAGAAGCATCGTGTCGTTTCAATGCACGAAGAAAGAATGGAGGCAAGCACAGAATAGCTAAAAGGCCGTCTAAGACAGTACGGTCGTTTGAACACTTCAAACTGAAGTGGATCCTGGAACACTTTAACCGGGTGAAGCACGGGAATCATTAACGTTTTTATTGAAATCCTTAAATAGAAATGGCGGTGATAAAATACATGAATATTGTACGTTTAATGACAACGATCGTCTACGCGTGTACAGTATCAACCAAAAGCAAATAAGGACAGCACAGAATTTTTGGACAAATAGAATAAGCATTAGCATGAGATAAAAGGTCATCCGGCACTCCAATTGGATTCTACACGTCGTATTGACATAGATTTTAAGATTTTATCTGAAAGGGAAAAATATGCGAATGGGTCGTCATAGTCTGTTCAAGACGTATTGTGTCGTTTCAATGTACCAAGAAAGGATGAAGGCAAGCAAAGAATAGCTAAAACGTAATCCAAGACTATGCCATAACCATACTTAACGGTACGGAATACCTTCACTGCTGTAAGACTATAAGGTTTGAGTGTAAAAACCAACATTTAAATCGTATGCAGTCGTAGATACGTGCATTCAATGAAAGGACAACTTTTAAACTATGTTACAAACCATATCTTCTGGGAGTCTTTCTATGCCTATATTCCTTATCATGATAAAAGACTGTTGACCTCTATTTATTTGAAGACGATTTGGGATGGAAAATAATTTAGGTTAACAATTGCAGAGCTGTTCAAATATTTTGACATTTACAACTGTTTCTATGTCTGTGTAAAGGAATAAGAATATGTGTCGTACCTCCACAACCTGAAGACGGTTTGGCATGGTTATATATTTAGATTAACAATTGTAGGGCTTATCTTTGATATCTACAACAATTTCTATATCCGTGTAAAAGATATAATAATTGTGTTGTACCTCCCCCACCTGAAGACGGTTTGGGATGGTTATATATTTAGATCAGATAAAGGTGTCAATTTAACAATTGAAGGGCTTTGACATCTTCAACTGTTCCTATACAAGAAATGTGTCCTACCTTCTCTACCCGCAGACGGTTTTGCGTGCTGTCCGCCACCGTGCTGTCCAGAGGAATGCTGTCCCGACTGCTGTCTCTGCGGGCTGACCTTCTGCTGCTGATACCCGGCTGGAGTGGCGCCCATCCTCTGCTGGTAGGTCATGTTCTGCTGGTCGCTCTCCTGTTTCCGTTCCCGCGAGGCGTTCCCGCTGCGGCTGCCGGACCCTCTCTGCCGGATGTTCGCGGCCACGGACCATGCCATGGTGCGCGCTAAGAAAAGGCGTCCGTCCGGGTGGGAAGTCCGGGTGAAAGAGTAGTCTCTACCAGACTGACAACGCTGGCTGTAATAGGGAGAATAATTTGTTTTGCTACCAGAGGAGTTCGCCTGCCGCGCGGTGGGGAAACATGAACCTAAGCGTGGACTGACTCCCCTGGCCAATTTCCCGATTTTTGTGTGCTGAATTCTACGATCCCCGCACCCCCGTATGAAGGCCTGATGGAGGCTAGTGAGAGAGAAGGAATTTTCTGGAGATCACCGCTTCCAAGCAAGCATCACGTTCCCAGTGTTACTCCTAGACAAGTAAGTTGCACTCAGAGCAGCGTGGTGGCAGTTAAAACACACGTTGTTAGCCGCTATCCGCACACAGTCACTACACCCTACCACCGTCTGACGCTGCTCACCGATCATCCAGGTATATATAGAAGGCGCGCCGTCGGCTGTGGTACACCTCTGTGACGTGCGTACGCCGCGCTGACGTAAGACGTGCGTGCGTGGGTTGGAACCTCGCAACCGCCGTCAGCGTTTAGACGTAACGTCACCGGAAGCGTCAAACGTTTATCCCTACATGAGAACTAATGAGATAGCACCTTCAATAAGTTGATAAGAAAAGTGATATGATTGTACAAAACTAAGACTATTGAAGTAACTTTAATCTTAAATGTAGAATTTTGGATATATTACGGTTTATTCAGTTTTTGCGTAACTATTAGTTTCGGGTTAACAATCCAACATGGCGGACATTTCTGACGTCATCGTCACGTGAGTAGAAATTCTGCTGTTCTATTTTGATTTTGCCGCAATTTATTTATTTATTTTTTTTTTTACATTTTGTTCCTACCAGTTTTCTTCTGTGCATCAATGAGTTGAAAGAAAAGGTGATATGACTGTACAAGGGCCGACTACTGAACTAACTTTACTTTTGAGTGTATAATTTAGCCCTTTACATTTTGATAGTTTTTTGCTTGATTGTACTTTTGGGGTTAACGATCCAACATGGCGGACAATTCTGACGTCATCATCACATGAGTAGAAACGCTGTTCTATTGTTAATTTATATTTGTTCCTACCATTTTATTCTGTCTGAACAACCATTCATAATGTTCAGATTAAGATTAGCGTTTTAAACGCAGATGGAATCAACTGTTGCCTACATTTAAGTACAAGATATAGAGCTATGAATTCGAATTCGTTCATTCGTTCATACAGGCTATCATGCAGATATACTGAGAAGATAGCTGTGTTACGCTGAAGTACGGTTATACCGGCTATAAAGATACAGATATAGATGCACATACAGATACAGGAGCTGGTGTTTTACACCGAAGACACAGATACTATGTGTGATTTTGAGCACGTTTTCCTCTGAACGTCACTGGAACCATCCGTGCGGAACCCTCTCCCCGACTCAGTATTTAATGGTCCGGCCGCGGCGACGGGACAAAACGTGAGATTAGGAAGGAGAAACTCGGGGCTTCTCAAGATAACCAACCCCCTGAGGAACCCACCTTTAGGCCACAGCAAGTACATTTTACGGATGACATCAGCGCTCATTAATTTTCGCCTGATTTCGGAAAAAAAAACCCAAGAATTTCGGGGATGGTCAGATAGACCAAATCAAAATAGGCCAACATGTTGTGTTGTAGCCTAATAATCCTATTTGTAGAAGTGACACTAGCTAGGGATGCAGCTATGACAATAGTTTTAGAAGTGAAACTTATTGGATAATTGTAAAAGGGCCACCAATATGGAAGCCATGACTGTAGTCGCCAGCTTGGCAATTGATACCAGTGTACCACACAAGTATCACTTTTACTACACTAGTTCACTTCTTTAATACAGCAATGTATATGCCCTTGTTGGTTGTGATGCCATATTTTGTGACATCAATTCTTGTTGTACAACGGTCATAGCGTCTATTTTGAAAATTTAGCCATCTTGTTGTTTTTTACCCATCTTATTTTTTTCCGCCCTATCTCATTTTGCACTCTGCATCCATAAAATTTCTTTGCTGTGGCCTTAGAGCCGAGTAAGGAGACCCTATTATTCAGTCTTATCGGCTACGTCCAACCTGCTTCAAATCCCGGCAATTTCAGAGCCGAACCGCGAACTGAAAACTGAAAACCACCACGAAAAAACATTTTATCTCCATCGCACAAGAAAACCCCCGCGAACATTTTCCCTATTGAATGGTATGGTACACTAATAGCTTTGACAATCATCGAAAATCATGAAATCACAAACGCCCTTAGCGGTTTGAATCCTAAGAGATTTCTGAACGTTTTCTTACAGGGTTGCATGCTTACACGAACATGGGACGGGGATGTTACATTTGATGACATATGATACAGCATTTTTATGATATCAAAAATTAAAAAAAATCAAGATTCACAAACAATGCTACAGTCAAATTAACCTTAGTAGTTTCAGTACTATGCGGATTCTACGAGATTTTTTTACAGTGTTGAGATTATCATCTCTGGATAGTTTTAAAGAACGCTTGCAGATAGATGTGCAAAAGTTAGGTGTGACGGGTCCTTCGGTGTAATATAACCAGCTGCTGACGCGCCGCGTGCCTGCGAAGCTGGTGTGTTACGCCGAAGGGCGGTTGTACCGGCTATATAGATACAGATACAGAAGCTGGTGTGTTATGCTGAAGGGCGGTTATATCGGCTATATAGATACAGATACAGAAGCTGGTGTGTTATGCTGAAGGGCGGTTATACCGGCTATAAAGATACAGATACAGAAGCTGGTGTGTTATGCCGAAGGGCGGTTATACCGGCTATATAGATACAGAAGCTGGCGTGTTACGCCGAAGGGCGGTTATACCGGCTATACAGATACAGAAGCTGGTGTGTTACGCCGAAGGGCGGTTATATCGGCTATATAGATACAGATACAGAAGCTGGTGTTTTATGCCGAAGGGCGGTTATACCGGCTATATAGATATAGATACAGAAGCTGGTGTGTTACGCCGAAGGGCGGTTATACCGGCTATATAGATACAGATACAGAAGCTGGTGTGTTATGCTGAAGGGCGGTTATATCGGCTATATAGATACAGATACAGAAGCTGGTGTGTTATGCTGAAGGGCGGTTATACCGGCTATAAAGATACAGATACAGAAGCTGGTGTGTTATGCCGAAGGGCGGTTATACCGGCTATATAGATACAGAAGCTGGCGTGTTACGCCGAAGGGCGGTTATACCGGCTATACAGATACAGAAGCTGGTGTGTTACGCCGAAGGGCGGTTATATCGGCTATATAGATACAGATACAGAAGCTGGTGTTTTATGCCGAAGGGCGGTTATACCGGCTATATAGATATAGATACAGAAGCTGGCGTGTTACGCCGAAGGGCGGTTATACCGGCTATACAGATACAGAAGCTGGTGTGTTACGCCGAAGGGCGGTTATATCGGCTATATAGATACAGATACAGAAGCTGGTGTTTTATGCCGAAGGGCGGTTATACCGGCTATATAGATATAGATACAGAAGCTGGTGTGTTATGCCGAAGGGCGGTTATACCGGCTATATAGATACAGAAGCTGGCGTGTTACACCGAAGGGCGGTTATACCGGCTATATAGATACAGATACAGAAGCTGGTGTGTTATGCCGAAGGGCGGTTATACCGGCTATATAGATATAGATACAGAAGCTGGTGTGTTACACCGAAGGGCGGTTATACCGGCTATATAGATACAGATACAGAAGCTGGTGTGTTATGCCGAAGGGCGGTTATACCGGCTCATGATATAGATACAGAAGCTGGTGTGTTACGCCGAAGGGCGGTTATACCGGCTATACAGATACAGAAGCTGGTGTGTTACACCGAAGGATAGTTATACCGGCTATATAGATACAGAAGCTGGTGTGCTACGCCGAAGGGCGGTTATACAGGCTATATAGATACAGATACAGAAGCTGGTGTGTTACACCGAAGGATGGTTATACCGGCTATATAGATACAGAAGCTGGTGTGTTACGCCGAAGGGCGGTTATACCGGCTATACAGATACAGAAGCTGGTGTGTTACACCGAAGGATAGTTATACCGGCTATATAGATACAGAAGCTGGTGTGTTACGCAGAAGGGCGGTTATACCGGCTATATAGATACAGATACAGAATTAAGCTGGTGTGTTACGCCGAAGGGCGGTTATACCGGCTTTATAGATACAGATACAGAATTAAGCTGGTGTGTTACGCCGAAGGGCGGTTATACCGGCTATATAGATACAGATACAGAATTAAGCTGGTGTGTTACGCCGAAGGGCGGTTATACCGGCTTTATAGATACAGAAGCTGGTGTGTTACACCGAAGGGTGGTTATACCGGCTATATAGATACAGATACAGAAGCTGGTGTGGTACGCCGAAGGGCGGTTATACCGGCTATATAGATACAGATACAGATGTGTACAACCCCTGAGGAATCCACCTCTAGAACCGAGTAAATAAGGAGACCCTATTTGTCATTCTTATCAGTTACGTCCAACCTGCCTCCAATCCCGGCAATTTCAGAGCAGAATCCAACTTCTGAAAACATTCATTGGCGGGCTGAGACTTTGATTAGATTTCGAAGATTGTTTCTATGTTAATTTCTAATTTACCGAGGGATCGATCGCATTAGATGGAAACTAATGGAATCAACATCTTCGTTACTTATTACAGCCTCGCAGTAATGGAGGATGTTCACTAGGGGTGGGCACCGGTACAGAAAATTCAGGTACAGGTCCAGGACCTAATTATTTGTCAACTTATTGTACTCAAAACAATGGTCCATTTCGCTGACAATGTTGGGTATCCGATGTCCATTGGTGCTTTAAAATCTTATCTTCATGTAAACAACACTCTGTAAACAGCCTCTGTTTTAGACAGAGTTTGACTGTCGAAACTTAAAAAAAATTACTATCAACTCTCCTCTATTTTGCTCTTGTTATTTGCTTGCACATGTAAGCCCCAAAACACTTAACGCCCACAGGTATAATTTGTTCATTTTCAAATCAGTATCACATCTGATTTTCTTTTCAGGGCCAGTTTTTCCGGACCGGTCCAACAAGAAAAAAACGGTTTTGTATCGGTACACCGTACCGGTACCCACCCCAATTCTGAAGGGCAAATCAGATTTGCAATTGCAATGCTCGTGGGCTGGACATTGAGTGGAAGTGATTTCCGCACATGTCAACATGAAATCGGTTTAGAGTCGTCATCAATCTTCAAGAAGCGGATTTTCTGCAGCTAACGTACACAGGCAGGACATATATTTCAATTTGGGTGCACAAATTTGTCTGCATCTCTGCACCAATAAAATCAGAAACTGAATTCAAGTTACATTTTTTTTTCATTTTCTCTATGAACCACGAAAGGCACCAACTTTTGGCAAAGAATATAGGTCTATGTTAATGCAAATTTTCTTTCTAATCATTTTGCTACCTATGCTGTACTTTAAAAAATCTTTTTGAGAGGTAAGAATGTTTTGTATTGGTAAACCATGCTCCTATAAACATATATATTTGTGCGAATACCCCCCCCCCCTCTCTCTCTCTCTCACATTACTCTTGAATTGGTATTCCTTCTCAAATGTTCAGTCAACGTAAACTTTAACAATATTCTGTATTAGTCCCAATTTATCCAAACGCTCCCCAGATTTGTATTTCTAAGCCCTGTCCCCGATCTGAGCGGTTATCCACAAAGTCACTGCCCGGGTGTAAGAGCCGTAGAGGGTACCCCTAAGAGCGCAGTAATTGGTTTCAAACTGGAAGCTATGGAACGGCGGACGCTTCGTAATCCACGGTGCCAAATTGCGGGATTATTTTTCGTGTCCCGAATACGGACATTAGTGTATCTACAGATGTAAGATAAAGTTTGGACAAGGATAGCTAAGAGCGGTAAGGACAAGGTCGTGTTCCATGAGTTAAAGAACCTCATGATTATGACATTGAAGTCCTTCAGGCTGGTCAGAAAAACCACTGCCAAAACATGTTGACTTTTCTATCACTTTGCACAGTTTTTATGATTTTTGTATTTCTTATCATGATATATTTCCGGGTCATTTACAGTGACATTATATGAGGCCATAATGAAGCATGCAATTATATATTCTATTCACTCTATTCTATAATAGAGTGAATAAGAAATGGTCTGGGTTTTTTTTTTTTCATTCTATGCCTATCTAAGACTTATGCGATTGACCGTTATGCAATCGTAGCAAATAAAAAACAAGATTTTTTTCAACAGTTTGTCTGGGTACTCTAACAGTTATAGGTTGTAATTGGACACATAATATTTGCAATATACATACATACATACGTTTCCAATGACAGCTAGCATATTGAAAATATACAAGTGCGAAAGCACAAACAAACAACCCCCACGT
Source organism: Branchiostoma floridae (assembly GCF_000003815.2). Classification (NCBI taxonomy): domain Eukaryota; kingdom Metazoa; phylum Chordata; class Leptocardii; order Amphioxiformes; family Branchiostomatidae; genus Branchiostoma; species Branchiostoma floridae. The sequence continues at coordinate 4,008,331 of NC_049990.1, forward strand.
GAGTTAGTAGACTCTTCCATTGACCTCTTAACCCGGACTGTTAGTCTGAATAAGACCAGTTCTATCACCTCTGACCTCTACTTCCTGCCACTCTGGCAAGTCTGAAAGGGACATTTTCCCACTCACCGGTTTCCTGTCACTCAACTGACATTGAATTCAACAAACATACACAAAGATGCTGACTACAACTAAAATTTAGTAACAAAAGCAGTGAAAGTTAACATGTCTGACAGTGCAAGGGTACTATGAATCGATGAAACACACATAACAACGCAGAATCACCAACCACTACATAACAATACATGGATGCAGAGGTAATCCAGTCTTATATCACTTTATGTTACGAGATGCAAGCGAACTTACAGCCTAAAAACTGCCAGGGATAACGGCTACTATGCGGCTATTTTCATCCAGGCTTCGCCTTCAACAAATGGTCAACCCTGTGTTATGGATTCGCAACAACCACATACATTTCGGCTTGCTATCACAAGCCACACACCTTCTGAAACTGCGACTTCAATCCCACCTATCCATTTGCATGTAGGCCACGAGCAATAACCCGTATACTGAATGGGTCTGTCTGATCGCCGTGGTTTAAATTTACGCCGCCGAATTTGAAGAAAGGGGAAATAACAACTTTGAAGAACAGTTTAGCATTCCGCGCGAGCGTGCGTCTGCGTCATACCGGACAAATTGAAAATTCATTGAATTCAGGACGGCGGTTATATGACGGGGGGAGATCGATACGGTAGGCCCGGTAGTTACTCCGAATCCATCAAACCGCTCGGACCATTCTTGTGAACTGTCTCGGGAAGTAGTCGGCCACAGCAAGTGGATTTTATGGATGACATCAGCGCGCTTTTCAAAAAGATTTTTTTTCCTCTTCGGGGATGATCAGATAGACGAAAATGGGCAAACATGTTGTGTTGTAGCCTAATAATCTAGTAGAAGTGACACTAACAAACAAACAAACACTAGGGAGGGGAGATTGCCATGACTATAGTTGCATAAGTGAAACTTATTAGATAGTAAATGTTACGGATGACCAGCGCGTTCATTTATTTTCGCCTGATTTCAGAAGAAAAAAAAACAAGAACTTTTTTCCTCTTCATGGATGGTCAGATAGACCGAAATGGGTAAATCGGTTGTGTTGTAGCCTAATTTTTATACTCGTAGAGGTGACACTAGGGAGCCATGACTATTATTGCATAATTGAAACTTGTTGGATAGTTGTAAAGTTGGCACCAATATGGAAGCCATGAGTGTTGAAGCCAACTTGCTATAAAGTGATACCAGTCTACCACAATAGTGTCACTTTTACCACACCAGTACACGTCTTGAGTACAGGAATGAATGCCTTGTTGGCTGCGATGCAACGCTTTGTCACTTCAAATCTTGTTACGACGTTTATGGTGTCTATTTTGGAAATGAAGCCATCTTGTTTTTTTACCGATCTTGTTTATTTTTCGCCCTAAGGCCATGTTGATTTGATTATGTGGATGACATCCTCTGGGAAGCCCAAAACTGATGCGAGCGAGCGAATAAAAAAAAAGTTTGGCCAAAAAAAAAAGTTGCCTCCAGTATGAAATCAAAGTGGTTAGGAAGGTTGAACATAGGACTAAACACACATAGTATGGTATACGAACAGTTAAGGCCCCCTCTCACTTGACGTGCGGCACGCTTGCGGCATTGCTGCGTTCGGAAGATGCTCAACGAATTTCAGAGATAAAGAACGAATTTTCTTACTTGTTGTGTATTTTGTGGTCTTCTATGTCACACTTTTACGTATTGCGCAATATCTGAATTATAACAAATCAGAGAAAATAACAAAACAGTACCGCAGTGAACGAACGCAGCAATGCCGCAAGCGTGCCGCACGTCAAGTGAGAGGGGGCCTTTAGGTGTAGGGACCAGTACATTATACGGGTGCAAGACATTTTTTTTCTTGACAAAAACAGACATGGAAAAAAATCAGAGGAACAGGTTTCGCCAATTACAAAATGGACACACTATGTCAGCAGGCATTTGGGGTCTTACCGGGGGGGCCAAGAAGACAACAAGAGGAAGTCAAGTAGAGTTTATAGTCAATTGTACCAAGTTTCTACAGTCAAAGGTACAGAGACAGTTAGCCTTTACTACTTGGAGATGGGATTTTCAAATGCCAGTGGGAGTCTATTAATCCACCAAACAGATTCCAAGTTGTAGCAAAACTGACCAATTACCATTGTTTTTGAGTATTGCCAGTCCTTAAATTTCCACAGACAGTTAACCCCCCCCCCTATACCAACAGTAGATTTTTTTCTTTCTTTCACATCTTATTCTTTGACTAATTAGATTTATTTTGGCATTCTATGGCATTAGACTATGATTAGTTATCAGTTTTCTGATACTTTTTTTTCAATCTGCGGAATATTTGTGCTCATTTTACAGCTGCTTTGCACAATTTATTGTGTGGTCGAAAACTTTTTTTTTTAAACGGCCGAAAATTGGTGCGAGCACGGATGTCATCCATATAATCAAATCAACATGGCCTAACGCACTATTTTTCAAGTCTACAGAGGATGTCATCCATAACATTCACTCGCTGTGGCCTTAGAAAGGTCTAAAGAACTATTTGTATCATCGGGAAATGAAAAGATGCCGGAATGGTCTGACGTTATGACTAAGTCGACAGTAATTTTCTTATTCAACTGATCATGCAGCCTTCATTCAGTTTATCTACTCCCATTTCGAAAGGTTAATTGGAGGGTAGCGACTGACTGAGGACTTACTTGCAAAGTACAATGTATGGGGCCGGAGGATGTACTTTAAATTGTAAAGAGGTCATGTTGAGCACTTGCAGAAACAGCCGTTGAATACCTACTGCGAAAGACACACGAGTTTCCTGTATCAAAAGAATAATGATGTGCTAGCAGGGCTTAGCGACTAAAGCTGGAACGCCTACTTGAAAAATACCAGTTCTTACCACGACAGGCTAGCATAAGGAAAATGGATGATCCGTTCTCTCATGTCTCTATGACTGTTTGGTCGCATTATGCTCCGTCTATTCTAGATATACAGGAAAATATGCCTTTGATAAGAGCTATTCTTACAAAATACAGTACGTAGATTTGAAGTCATTTGCCTCTTTGATAACGCAAATGCTAGCGAATCCTTTAATTGAAACTTTTAAAACCTTTGTCCTGCTTATCCTGAATATGTATATGTACGGGATGCACATATATGATGCCTGTATGTTACCCTGGGAGCCAGGCAGGACCGGGTAGCTAGAGTGTTTTGTTCGGGTAGCCAATGCAGTCAGCCGCCGATCTCACATAAGCGCTCCGGGGGAGTTTAAGCCTGAAGGAGTTATCGCTACCCAGGTGGACCTCATGGGGCTCAAACTCCCTGGGCGCTAATAGGAGATCGGGCGGGCCTGACTGACTTGGGCCACCGAATAAACTGTCCTAGCTGTCCGATCCCGGCTGGCTCCCAGGGTACCTGTATATGGGTCCAGTATCTTTATGGGTTTGGGTCTTTTTTATTTCACTTAAAAGTGGCATACCCCAGTAAAGTGCTTCGATGGGGGAGTAACACTGCAACAGCAGCACAGAAAATGTCATATTTTACTGTGATTAATTAACAAGCTTAGGTGGGTTAAATATGCAAAAAAAGGTCTTAGCAGGACAGTGGTTATAATAAATCCATGAATTTCAGTACCAACTTGTGGGCATCAGATTGATCGATATACCAATTAAACATTGTCCCTGTTCAAGGCAATAATAATGATTGCCATGAATTCTTACGACTTTACTTTGATTTGATATGATTTATAGGTACAGTCTGTACCTATATATAAACCCACATTGTTACGTACGGAACGGCCAATCAAATCATCTTAACGCTAAGACGATTCCTCTAATGTACACTTCTCTGACGCAGTGTTAAATTGATCTGCTGTGAGCAATCTTCTCTTGGATGGTTAGCGGGCCCTAGGGCTGGGTACCGGTACAGAACATTCCGGTCCAGGTCCGGTTCAGGTCCAGAGGATCAGGTCCAGGTCCGGACCTGAACCCGATGCAGTATGACTCACACCAATGGTCCATTTCACTACAAAGAAATCTGTTTGGTGGAGTATTAGACTTACACTGGCGTTTTAAAATCCTACAATGCTAACTGCACCAGTATGATTGGCTGTAAACCTTGGTAGAAATTACTATAAACTCTACTCTACTTCACTCTTGTTATTTTCTTCCACCTGCAAGCGCCAAAACGTGTGAATGCCTTATAAAATAATCTGTTAATTTTCTAATCGGTCCAACATCCGGTCCACCTAATTTTTTCAGGTCCGGTTTTTCTGGACCGGTCCAATAAGAAAAACCGGTTTTGTACCGGTACGCTGTACCGATACCCAGCCCTATTATCGGCCATTGAAGCCACAGACATGTAATTTGTAGTCGCGTGCTGGCGCAGGTGATGTCATGGTTGTCCAATGGACCGATCCCAAAACTCCGCCCCCTGTTCGATCATGGTCCTATTTCGAACACCTCCGTCAAAAATAGCCATTTCGGTCCAATGGGGCAGTTTTTGACGGACGTGTTCGAAGTAGAACATGGGGTTCTGTTTGTTCGATATGGCGTTCGACAGGATCGGTCAATTATTTGACCACCATAGTCATGCCTGTATAAACTTCGCATGGTATATGATACTTCATGTCCAACTGATACTTCCTGCGCATAACCCGCTAACATTGGACATTACCTTCGCCAGTAGGTTATATTTTGAGCGTGTCTGTCTGCCTGGTTTTCTGTCTGTCTGTCAGGTTTTCTGTATGTCTGTCTGTCTGTTATCAGCCTAACTCGAGAAGCCTTGGATGAAAACTATTGATATTTGGTAGGTGGGTAGGGGTCAGGAAATAAAACGAAGGTCAAGTTCGATAACGGGCCCCCTTGTGGCTTGTTGTTTATGTACTAATATCATAAGATATCACATAATTACACATTCTTATATCATTGTATGTTTCTGCCTCATCACCATTACTTGTACTTAGCTTCTGAGGATTACTTTTTCAACATACACTCACAAAATCTATATATTGAGTTAGGTCAGAGCAGAAAAGTGCAACCCCTTTGACTATAGCCTGTTCACACCTACATAATAATGACACGACAAGGAGATTATAACTCTGTCGTCACGAATCGGCAGCCAATTATTACTGATTCAGTGCCTTAATAGAACCCCTCCCACAGGGCTTAGGGCGCGAACGTCCTGTAACCTTATACACTCCAGGGGCAGCGTAATCAGGACGGGGAATTAGGTCGCGTCCGCGTATCGCGTTCTGATGGATTCTTCATTGACACAGATAACATGGTATGTTCCTCTGGCGCATACAAAATAGCCGAGTCAGTGGATTCTTGAATAGGTAATAGTCAATGGACCGAAGGACGTATTGCGACCATTTCGGTGGCAAATTGTCCTTGCGATTTTAGAATAGTAGAACGTCTGTGGTATATATAAAGCGGAATACACCGTGTTGTATTTTATTTATGTCATACCCACCGGGGAAAACACATGTTTCGATGCAAAATGAGCCAGAGGTTGAGAAAATTTGGTGCCCTCGATTGCTACAACAGCAAAGTTCCAACGTCCGAATCAGGTATTCGAATTTTCGACCGCGCCGCATTCGACGTGCGCAGCGTATATTCGAATTATTCGATGGAAGCCTGTGTGATACAACTTCGAAGCCTGTGTGATACGGCTTTTTATCACACGGTCCGGAACACAATTATCGAACGTTATCGCGGCCCAGGTATGACATTAATATTTTTACGACATGGCCATTGTGGTATGGTAGCTTTATACCTGCTTGGAAATTTGACTGTAGCATTAAGATCTCACTGCACTTGGGGCACCGGTGCGGCACTGCTGGGCAAGCTCACTGCGGCACTGGTGTGCTATTTTCGCCATTTTTTTTTTTTATAATATAGGTATTTCGTAATACGTAAAAGTATCACTTAGAAGAAAACAAAATACACAAAAAGGAAGAACATTCGATCTTTATCACTGAAATTCATTGAGTAATCATTCAAACCCCGCAGTGTCGCATCGGTGCCCCAAGTGCAGTGAGATATCACCTTTAGCTGGGGCAATCTCAGTTTTTACCGGTACGTAAGCGTATAGGCATTGATAAATTAAAAAAAAAAGAACAAATTCAAACAGGATAAAAACATTTTATTGTGCTGCTCCAAACCAACCGAAAAGTAAAAGTAAAATGAACGAATCTGTGGTGAAAATTTTCCTGAACTACGTCAACACAATCACTGGCCCTCCGCTAGGCTGTTAGACAGAAAATTTGTCCGGCAAATTTTCGATGAAGATGTGATGATGGTGAAGGATGAACAGCCTTGCAAAGTGGTTTTATTCTTTGTAGATAGCTTAAGGTGACCTCATGCAACTAAAACTGTGTCATCTTTAGACTCTGGAGAGTCACTGTCCATGTTGCCTTTTTGTAGCAAGGAATAGGTACTAACTTTAGGCGAATCGCATCAGCTTTCCATGGTCGTGGCAACAACTGGCTATGTCCTGTCAATCAAAAGACTTGACAAATCGAAGTCTTTCTTATCTTACTTCAAACGTCACAGTCTATATCTTACTTGATCATGATAAAGTATGATCCTCCCTTTAATGTTTATTATGTACAATTATGGCGATTCTACGCTACTCTTAACATTATTCCTATCATCGCACAATTCTGAACAGCACCATGTAAAAAACGGGAGGAAACCCGTAAACAAAAACTAGCACCACAAGTACATGTACGCACCAAGTATGACTTGGAATTTGTGTTAAAACCTTACTACTAGCCTATTTTCAATAAAAATGGTGTCAAAATAAATATGTCCTGGAATTTACATCGCTTATCCCTCCGCCTATGCAGCGAAATCGTTACCATTCAATATTTAACAACAACAAAATACATGTTGGTCACTTTTTACAAAAACACTGGCGTTCACTATCCCCAAATATGGGTATTTGTTACGTTGCTGCTGTCCTCTTCTCAGAAAACACAGCTTCCGCTAAGATACACGTGATCTGTACGACGAGATTTTGCGAGAATCTACGAAAGAGGTCAGAGGTCATTCCACCTCCACCAGCGCGCTGAACCCTCGCCGTTGCACCGTCCCGTCCGATTGGAATTTTACCCATAACTCATCACCTTCTGACGTCACAATTGTCGGAGGAAGCTTGCTGCCACAGAACCTTTAAAAGCAAGAAAAATCATGATTATTCAGTAAAGCCACATTCAAAGGTAATCGAATTATGATTTTTTTAGGGGGGATATTTCACTTTGACCTCAATATTTCACTTTGACCTCAAATCATTCTCCTACGCAGAGGGACCACAGTTGTGTCGAAAGTCCTTGTAGTCTTACTAGGCTGAGTTAGCTAGCCGTTGGTGACCGTACGTAGGAGGACGCCTCAAATGTGTCTATCGTTGTACGAAAGCTACAAATTAGCTCTGGGATTTTACTTGTCTCTTCTTACAACCGCGTTTTTGTGTGTGTGTGTATGTATGTGTGTGTTTGTGCATGTGTGTGTGTGTGTCTGTGTGTCTGTGTGTCTGTTTACTTTCTGTATGATTAGCATAACACAAGAAGCTCCGGATGGATTATGCTGCAATCTGTTATGTGATCAGGTCTTGTTTTCATTTCTCTACAACAGTTTAAAGTTAAGAGGTAAGACAAGGTTGCCCTACCTTCCAATAAGCCTGTGACTTTGCCTGCTTGTCTCCATGATAGCCAGATAGTCGAACGTGCAGTCCTCCTGGTTCTCCACTTCGAACGCACGGAACCTCAGACGAACATGGCGGCCTCTCCTGTTCACGATCCGCCAGACACAGTCCACACGGTTCGGGTAGTAGTCGGGGAATCCTGGAGATTGTAGGATGGCCTTACCCCCTGTATGAAAGAAATAGAAGACATTTTAGTGCACAAAAATTTGACCATTTGAAAGCGTGAAAGCGTGGAAGCGTAGCCGAACTTGGCGGCCTCTCCTGTTTACAATCCGCCAGACTCAGTCCACTTGGTTCGGGTAGTAGTCGGGGAATCCCGTGGATTGTAGGATGGTTTTACTCCCGTACGAGCAAACGAAGACAAGACATTGAAAGTAAAGACTGAATAGAACATTTATTCAATGATGACTGTTTCTTGAAAATTAAACTCAGCAATTACTTAGTAGTAACAACTGTCCTTTTGACGAGCTCCTTTCATTATGTGCTCCCATTTGCTGCTCTCCAAAAAGGTCTCGATTTTTCTCATCAACCTCTGCTTGAAGATTGACATTTGGTGGTGATGAGTGAAGGTCCAGTCTCCCTTTATACCGTAGAATGATGCTAGATAGTAGGAAAAAGCGAAAAACCAGAACTTACCAGTGACCAGTCCACCGCAGGGGTGTTTCTTCTCCGTGGTGAAGTACTCCACCCTGAAGCCGCCCGTGTGCGGCGGTGCAGAGCGGAAGTGGACCGTGACGACGTTGGAGTGCGTGCGGTACATGGCGGGCACGTCGCCCGTCTGGCACAGCCGCAGCTCCCGCGAGTCCGGGCTGGAGCCCTGCCGAAGCGTCACGTACTCTCGGCATACATCGTTATCCTCCCAGGGCTCCAGCGCTATCCTATAGAAAATACGATATAAAAGCTATGCCTAAAAGCATTTACTCAAGCAACTGTATGTGGTTTTGGAAACATCATATCCAGTTGATTGAGTAACTGTTTTTTGCGTATTTTTTCACTTGGATGTTTAATCTTTATCGACGTATCATGCTTTAAAAAGCTGTCAGAAAAATGCAATGATGAGTACAAACTCCCAACTAGAGTTCCTCGCTGCTATATGTAAATGTCGTTCCCGTAAGGTATTGCCAAAGTCGAATTCACAGAGTGGAATCTTTAGAATACGTTGTACGTGAAAATATGCACAAATAATGCCCACGACTATTCTATTTACGTCTTCTGTAGCTGTCTCTTATATAATACTTTTCGTTTCCGTAGGCTGCCCGGTCGGGCCCCGGATTAGAAATGCGACGTGGGGGTGAGTGTGCTCAAATTGATGTATATCTGTTTTCCACACCTTAGCGACAGCTGTAGATCCTCCTCCACGATGATCTCCCAGATACAGTCCAGGTCGTACGGGTTCTCCACAGGAAGCTCCGGGGACTTAAACGCCGCCTCCAGGTCAGTCAGGTTCCCGCCGCAACCCGGGATTTCTGCAAGAAAGGTAAATAAAGACATTGAAGTTAAGAGTGGTCCCTTTAGATTCTCGAGTTTCTAGATTCAATTGTATAAGGAGGGCATTGCACTATATTCTACTGCACCCGGAGTTTCTGCAAAAAGGTAAAGAAAGACATTGTAGTTAAGACTGATCCCTTAAGATACGACGTTTCGAGAGTTTCTAGATTATGAGGTTAATTGCACATAAACGTAGGGTACTGTATTGTATTCTACAATTTTAATTCATACCTGACCCGGGATAACGTTAGATACGAGTTATCACGTGGTCTTCTACTGCTATCACACGGGCTTCCATAGAATAATTTTAGTGTGCTGTTATCAAAATTCTGAATATCGGATTCTGATGTTGGAAATGCGGTCACTACAATTTTGTTCTAGGACAAGAAACTTTTGTCATCTTTTGGCATGTTTCGCATTGAAATGTGCATTTTCTCGGGATTGTATGTCATCAATAAGATATAAAACGGTGCATTTAGCAAAATCTTGATCAACGTAAGTGACATTTTTCAAGTACGTCAACACAACCATTTGTTGTATGAAATACATGTAATAAAAAAAGCGCACGTACTTTCACACCTCTTGCCGTCCATGGCCAGCACGTACCCAGCGTGGCAGGAACACCTGTAGCCGCCCACCGTGTTCAGACAGCGATGTTCGCACTGGATCAGGTCCACCTCTGCACATTCGTTATTATCTGAAGAGAGAGTTAGAGAGATCGTTATCTTGTGATGCAGCGTATGATACTTCCTATTTATGTTTCCGAAGGAAAACATTCTTTGACTTTGTAACCGGGTTCAATTAAAAAAAAGCTGTCAAAACCAAGACTTCCTTGTTCTTCTGTTCTTCAATTGGAAATGACGTCATTAATAGTGTTTTCAAAATCGTCTAGTAGATACAATGTTTGCCCCTCATTCTGATTGTGGCTTGTTCACATTTACCTTTACATTTTTGTGTCACAGTTGGCCTTTGAAAAACTCAATCTTTCTTCTGAAGTCGTGTTATGACTGCGTACCCTTTCTGAGGATCAAAAGGTCTGTATACGGGGTCTATGCCATTAAAGTATCTGTCCTTGGTACTGAAAATGTTAGCATCTAGGAATGTATCGTTAGACCTTGGTGCTAGTTTTGCGCCGTACCGGGTCCCTTTGGGTTATCTAAGTGGAATTTACTATCAGTGATCTAAACCGGGAGCCTTCAAGCAATGTGTATCTGTCCTTGGTGCTGAAAATGTTATCAACTAGAGATATAAACTGTGGTGCTACTTTTGGGCCGTATCGGATCCCTGTGGATTATCTCAGTTGTGGCCCCGTCAATA
>NC_049990.1:4019005-4032980 GCF_000003815.2 Branchiostoma floridae
CCCCCCCCCCCCAAGAAAAAAAACAACAACAATGGAGTCTAACCCTTGTCCTGCTAGGAATTTTTGCCAATTTAACTCCACTAAGCTGGTTCATCAATCTCATCAGTAAAACTTATACCATTTACCTCCCCGATCAATGTGGTTTGCTGCTGTCTCCAATCCCTATAGATACAGGATCCACATACAGGCATCATATATGCGCATCCCGTATATATACAGGCTCAGCAGGACAAGGATTTTAAGTACATGTACATCCAACAAACTGTCTTCCAACACTTCGTGACGGTTCAAATTTTCAACGACCATTGTTGGATCAATAGTGACTAATTACATCAGAACGTAACCTCGCGGATCTCGCGGATGAGTGACGTCAGCAATTGGTCAAACGTACAGGGAAGTTTTTTGTGTGTGTGTGTTGGAAGAAAGTTTCGCATTGTACTATGATTACTAACGTTTCCAACACAGATGAGCTTCAATAATAATCGAACAGTTACCATGTTCAAAAATTTATAGCTCTATTTCTAAACAACTTGCCGATTTTTGATACTTGATTCCGAACATTGCTTTCTCAAGGGAGTGAAAGAGTCCATTTACATCAGAGCCTACCAACCTTCCCTCAACCGAGACGGGGGCCGATACCAACTGCCAAGCACCTTTTCCCCTTTGCTGACGTCACACTTCCGGTCTGGATGTGTGAGTTAGGCTTTGGGTCATTTCAACTTGATAAGGATCAGAGGACTGAGCGAAAGCTTGCTGGTAAGTGCTTTATTTCGTGTATGGATATAGGGTTTTCAAAATTGTAACATAATGTTGACTACCGTCACAGATGAACTTATATTCAAGTACTTGAGTATTTTTCATATCTTTATCGAGTAAGAAAGTGAGAGTACATTACCTACACAGCTAGTCCCGTCCGGAGCGATCTCATACCCGTAGGAGCAGCCGCACGCGTACCCTCCGTCCAGGTTCAGACACGCCTCCTGGCAACCTCCGTTATTACTCATGCACTCGTCAATGTCTGGGGAGGGAAGCAATTAAAAAAAATCCTCAGCACTGTAAAATCACATAGAACCAACCACAAATTTGACAATATTCCCGAGAACGACACTCTGTCCAGGTTCAGACACGCCTCCTGGCACCCTCCGTTGTTACTCATGCACTCGTCAATGTCTGGGGAAGAAAGCAGTGAAATACTCCCTAAAATCACATAGAACCAGTATAATGGCTTTTCTGTGTACGGCGCCAGCTCCGAAGCGACACAACACGATTTGTTGTACCCTAAGAAGGATATATCAGTGAAGCTGCGGTAAAATTCCTCAGCACTGTAAAACCACATAGAACCAGCCACAAATTTGAAAATATTCTCGAGAACGAAACCTGTATGTGAATGACCTACATGTGTACACAACATGTACTCATATTTGCATCGCTATTTCGTATTCCTGGTGATTGACAATTATATGGTGAACTGTGTAAAACAAGCTGCATAAGGTCTCCAATGAGTGACAAACATCTTCTCACACAAACACCCTCCTGTTTGTAAACAATAACGTGTTGGCCACCTAGCTCAGGTAAAACATGGCAGACTGACTAGATAAGCGAACAATCAAGAATGATTGTTAGTCATGCACTCGTCAATGTCTGCATGGGGAAGGAAGCAGTGAAATAATACATACAATGCACATGGAACTAGACTGTGAACTAAATTTAGTATAATGGCGTTTGTACGTACGGCGCAAACTTCAAAGCTACAGAGCAGTAGCTGATTTCAGCATATTACCGTACACTATTTGATGTATCTGTTTAGTTTTAGAAAGGTATTTATAGCTTTGTATAAAGCATTGAACAAAATATTTACAGGAAGGCATCGTCTACATGTAGACTCTACAACAGTTTTAGTAGGGTAGACTATGGGTTTGGGTGATTGATTCTGAAGCGTAGTTGTGACTTTTTTCCCTTTTCTGATTGAACTGGACATTGTACATCAACAAAGTCTTAGAACTTTCTCTATCTTTGGAAGTATTTTGGTTGTTTATTAACTTCCAATATCACTATGAGACCTGGCGCGCGCGTTACACAATGTCGTCGTTTGAAGCAATGATAAATATTCCGTTAAGATATAACTTGATTTCACCGCAGAAAACGTGCCATCACTACACATGCTCCTTTAAAATTTATTTATACGTGCACTATATCATACCGATAGCGGTGTAAGACGCTGAGAAGGAGGCGTGTTGTAGACTGGGGCTGGACTTGAGGATGATCCTGAGATGCGAGCCGGATGAGATGAGGCCCACCCCCTGGCTGGAGTGGCACAGTCGGTTGATGGTTGTGGAGTCGGAGGAGTTTCCGTCCAGAATCTCCACAAAGTGCAGATGGCACTGGTGGTCAGATCTGTCATAACCTGGAAGTAAAATGTACAGGTTTGCTCAACATATGGCACATGAGGTACTCGATAAGGCACATGTATTGGTACACGACTGTTGGTACATGTAATTGTGGGATGTTGTTATATTTTGTGTATGTTTAATTAAATATGGCCAGTGTCCATGTTTTCTGTGTAATTTTGTTACTCCTGGAACGAGTAGCTGTCGGATGTAACTGCGACAGCTAAAGGAGTTAATAAAACAATAAACATTAGGCATGGGACCAATTGCACCGGTGCCTCGGTCGGGCTCCGAAGCCACAAATCCGTCCTGTTAGACTGCCGGATAACCAGGGGTAAACCCCTTGGTGGTCCCCATGGGTAGGTCATGACTCATGACGTCTTTTTATTACCGGGCCCCGGGTTCATCTTCAGTCTGATAGTTGTCATAACCTTGAAGTTAAACACGGTTTTATCATTACGTGACTGAAGTAGATGGTTGTTACAGTTGGAGAGGCATCTGCATGAACAATAAGCAAAATTATTTGAAACTAAGGTTCTCCGAGTAGGATATTGCCATATCTCAAAATATTTTAGGGCACTCAAACCATATAGATAGTCAATTGTTTGTTTATTTGGTCATGGTCTAACGCTGTCCACCGCCAAATCATCACAAATTAATTCCTATCTTGTTAAAGATACACTGTTCAAAAATCAACAGGCAAATGAACACTGGGATAAACATCATGCCAACACGTTACCTTAGTGAAGCTGAACAAAACCATAGGCTTTATTAATTGGAGCAGAATCCTATCAAAGCTTACCTGGAAGTTGCACATTTTCTATGGTGAGTGCCACGTAGTACCCCTCCGGTACGACGATCTGCCATGCGCAGTCGATGCCCTGGAGTGACGTCTCGATGTTGCTGGGGCTCTTGATGCGGCCCGTGGCCTCGGTCAGGGTCCGCTCGCACACTGGGAAGAGGTGACAGACGACAGTTATGTTATGTTATTGTTATCTCAGTAAGAACGAGAGCACTGGGAACGAGAGATGTCAGACGACAGTTTGAAAAGTACATGACCTTAAAATGGGAACAATTAGACTAGACAAGCGACAGTTTAGCCATAGTCGTCTCGGTCAAGGTTCGCTCACACACTGGGAACGGAGAGAAAGAACGACCTTGGAACCTGGACTGTCAGACGATATTTTTGCTGTAAGACGTCAGTCAAATCATTAGTAACTACGAACAACGGCGACGGTAAGTGTGCTATACTTTTATGTCAAGGTTTATGAAAACTATTACAAAAAAAATATAAACTTGACCTAACTTACCCCCTCCTGGCTCGAAACTGACCGCAAATCCTCTCGACACGCTGTAATGCGTCGTTCCATCGACAGGAGGCACTGGTGGACCACGGGACACCAGCTGCAGCCACAGGCTCCGCCCGCTGGAAGCGATGGAGGTGGGTGTGTCGTTGCCACAGAAACGGCCAATCAGAGGCGCCAATTCGCCCATACCGTCCCTGATTTCGATGTACTCGTTGCGACATTCGCCGCCATCCTCCACTCCTGTAAACAAATGAGTGAACTTTAAAAAATCCACTTTTGGGATGTCTGAAATGCAGACAAAATGGCATCGGAACTTCAACACTATTTACCCACAATAATTGACAACAATTCCTCAAAGAGTGTAAACAAAAACAGAACTCATAACATTTAATCTTAACTTGAAAGTTCATCTGTGTTAGCAGAAGTCATTCTTGAACTAGTTAAACTGTAATATCCAACACTAGTTAAAGTATAACATTTAATATTCTTTTGTCACCGTTGGCCCAAATCCACTTTAGTTTGTCTGCTTTGGCACTGTTAGAACTGCAAAACATGTTTGACGTGACGTCGCCCTGACTCCACAGAAATTGCACACATGATCTTTGATTTGAACCTGACCTTGTAGGTCCATGTCCGTGACGTTGAGTGTGATGGTGTTCCCCTCCTCATGAACATGACGATACCACTTCCCATTATACACCACTCCATTGGGGAAAAAATGGTGGTACCCATGGACACGAACTAAACCAATATAGGTTTTGCTATCGCAAACCTGTAACTACATCTGACCTTGCAGGTCCATGTCCGTGACGTTGAGTGTGATGGTGTTCCCCTCCTCATGAACATGACGATACCACTTCCCATTATACACCACTCCATTGGGGAAAAAATGGTGGTACCCATGGACACGAACTAAACCAATATAGGTTTGGCTATCGCAAACCTGTAACTACATCTGACCTTGTAGGTCCATGTCCGTGACGTTGAGCGTGATGGTATTCCCCTCCTCATGAAAATGATGATACCACTTCTTATCATATATTTGGGGAAAATGGTGGCAACAACAGGAACGAAACCAATATAGGTTTTGCTATCGCAAACCTGTAACTATATCTGACCTTGCAGGTCCATGTCCGTGACGTTGAGCGTGATGGTGTTGCCCTCCTCTGACGTGATGATCCACGCACACCCGATGTTGGACGGCAGCTCGTTCGGGTAGTTCGGAGAGGTGAAGTTTCCGCTGTTGGCGAATATCGTACCTCCGCAATCTGTAAACATGATTGAAAAATTCTACTATGTCATGTTTTGTTTCGATATTTCAGTTTTTCTGGGGGTAACCTATATCTGCTGTTTTTAAAAAAAGGCTAAGGACGGTGGTTTCAAATCGCAATACTGTAAATGCAGAAACTTTCGCAGTGGTTTAATGTTCGCGGTTTTTGCGGTGGCCACTTCAACGCGAACTTAAAACCACCGAGAACATTTTTCCATGGCAATAAGAGACTGCAGTGCATAGTGCTACCGCGAACTTAAAACCACCGTCCGTCGACTAAGACATCCGTAAATACCCTGTATGAAAAAACGAACATAGGTTACCCCGCGGATAAAGGTGAACTAGCGTTAGATGTATACAACTGTTAACATTGTCGATTCTAACATCGCCTTGCTGAAAATTCATCGGCAAAGTAAGTTGTAAGCAGGGCGAATATGATTTTCGGCTTATTTTTGTCAGCTTCAAAAATGCATTAAAACTGTCAAAATGTTCCCTGGACATGGATTTAAATCTGAACGCTACTCGGTCCCGAAATACAATCACTTCTTCATTAGGCTCAGCTTATGTTCTAAGCACATAGACATCACGAAAATATAATCCTTACTTTTCATTAGTAATCCTAATAACTGAGGAAATACAAGCTTTCTTCAGGCAAGATGATATTATTGGAACTCTATCCACAAGTAGATTAACGAAAATCCATTCATAACTTTTCATTACTGATCCTGTTACACCTATCCACAGATAGTATCACGAAAATACACTAATAATTTTTCATTATTTAGCCATTTAACGTATGTAACAGAATCTCAGCGCCTGTGGCAGTTCCTGGATCGAGCCAACATTAAGAATGGGTCAAGTGCAAAGGTCACGTCCCACAAGAACATCCAGAGGTGGAAGACTTGGCTTCGGTTCAGCACCATCATAACATCGGGTCTCCCGCTGGTAAAGGTTGTTGGGAGTACAACTGCACATGTATCTCAGCTTAGCCAACAACGTTAACGTGCCAGGAAAAGTGCCGAAAGTGTCAGATTGGAACACGGAGCTCCTGCCGGGCAGCAAATCGAACGTGACCTTTGTTCTTCGTTTGGTGTCTACTCACAGTCTTTAAGTTTTTATTTGTTTCAAGGATTGTTAGAAAGTTGTAGTAGGTTTAGGGGACCAAATCCAAGACCTGTTTGATGATAAGCCTTGAGTCCAGCCTTGTTCGCTTTAGTCCGCTCCCGAAGGTTGCTACTTGGCGGTTAATGACCTTTGGGAGCTGACTAAAACGAACAAGGCTGGACTCCAGGCTATTTGATGGACAGAAAAACCCAAAAGATCCAAATAAGTTTTTCTGTTGCTTGTGTGTATTTGTAAATCTTGGAATGGAAAGGAAATGGCTAAACTTAGGACCCCGGCAGCTTTCTTTGTTCAACCTTGCTATTCAACTATGCCTTTTTTCTTCTTCTTGGCAAGTGCAAAAGTTTAGGTTTTCATTTGTTTTATGGATCTAAGCCTCTTAACATCTCTTAGCTTTCAAGACAATAAACATTTCTGAAGACATTTTCTTTTGCAAAGCTCAGCACTTCAAAAGTCTTACACGTGTTTTTGAAACGTTTCTTATGACAGCGGAGCTGCTTTACCTGTTATTTCTACTTAAGAGAACAAACATTTACAGTTCAAAAGTCTTACACTGTTCTTTTCAAGACAACAAACGTTTCTTAAGACAGCGTAGCTCCTTCACCTGTTACTCTGTGGCACTTGTAGAGCAGGTTTGCCTGTACGATGTCCATCTGACTCAGCGCCGTCCGCTGACCAATCATGACGTTGCTCTGTCTCGGGCTCAAAGTCTCGCGCCCGTTCTTCGTGAAATAACGAGAGCCGTAGTGCATGATGGACATGTAGTCGTAGCGCTGGCCGAGGGAGTTGATCTGCACCAGGCGAGACAAACAAAACATTTCAAATTGTGACAATATTTTTCTAGAAAGTTAAACAAAGAAAGTTTATACAAAACATGTATTCGACCATTTGCAGTCAAAAACGAAAAAAAAAACGATTGAAAACGTAATCCTACTTTGTTTCATCTATCACGTGTGCACATTTCTCATTATCTTTATCAAATGCTGTCATTTTTTATCATTAAACCATATCAATAATACAAATAAAATCGTGAATGATGGACAAAGCGACGGCTCATTTCATTTTCCAGACTTAGGGCGCGGTCACAGAGGTCGTGTGAACGTTGTATTATTTTGACGCGGTCGTGCGATCGTCGTACAATTCTTATTTTCAAGCAAAACTAACCACGGACAAGGATTCAAGACAATCTTTTGTGTTGCAAGACAGCTGTACTTTGAATTAAACATACATGGCTGTCCAAAAAAAGACCTCAAGTTAGCAAGTTTGCGACGACCGCACGACTTGTGACCGTGCCCTTACCTACATTATCTGAAAAACAACGCAATACTTTTTAAATAAAATATACCTGTGTCTTCCAGAGTTTCTCGAAGTTGTGTCTCTCCCCGTCCTTGACGTTCTCGTACAGAATGTTGACGAAGTCGTCCCGGTCGGGCCGGCTGTGCTCGTGCCAGAACCCGATCAGGTGGCCGATCTCGTGCAACACGATCCCGAACATGTCACAACCCGGCCCGACAGATAGCGTCTGTTTCCCGTTTCCCGTACGACCGACGAACGAACAGCACCTGTAGGATGATACAGATATAGATACAGTCTATGTGTTATACAGTCTATGTGTTATACACGTGAAGCCGCGTAGCACAGTGGTATTGTGTTCGCCTCGTGACCGAGAGGTCGCGGGATCGAATCCGCCTGCCGTGCTGCCGGTCTTGTGCCCTTGGGAAAGGCACTTTACACGACTTTCCTCACTTTACTCAAGTGAAAATGAGTCGTCCCTCGGATAGGACGTTAAATGGAGGTCCCGTGTCTGGGGAGAGCCACACCCCAGGCACGTTAAAGAACCCGCCACATGTGCGATGGTGCGGTATGAGCGGTTCAAAACCTACAGTTCCTTGGCCGCACCTGGGGCAATTACTGTCGTATTGAGGTCACCTGAGTGGCGCCGAATGGCAGCTCGCTCCAGACCCTTGCGATTTAGCCCCGCCTATTGTAAGCTCCTCGCAATTCAGCCCCTGGCTGCCAAGAGTGAGTAGTCGGCCCATCCAATATAATAACAATAACAATAAATAACAATATCAAGACGAGTTATGCCTGTTCTGTTAGGTGCCCGATCTCGTACAACATTATCCCGAACATGTCGCAACCAGGCCCGACAGACAGCGTCTGCTTCCCGTTACCAGTACGACCCACAAACGAACAGCACCTCGGCAGCATGATACAGATAAGTCTATGAGTTATACTCAATGTTAAGACGAGATAGGACTGTTTTGTCAGGTGCCCGATCTTGTACAACACGATCCCGAACATGTCGCAACCCGGTCCGACAGA
Source organism: Branchiostoma floridae (assembly GCF_000003815.2). Classification (NCBI taxonomy): domain Eukaryota; kingdom Metazoa; phylum Chordata; class Leptocardii; order Amphioxiformes; family Branchiostomatidae; genus Branchiostoma; species Branchiostoma floridae. The sequence goes on from NC_049990.1 coordinate 4,027,417, forward strand.
CACCGTCTGCTTCCCGTTTCCCGTACGACCGACGAACGAACAGCACCTGTAGGATGATACAGATAAAGTTTATGTGTGATATTCAATATTAAGACGAGTAATGTCTGTTCTGATACGTGGTCGAATTCGTACAACACTACCCCGAACATGTCACAAATGGCAGATAGCGTCTGGCACGGTCTGCTTCCCGTTCTCCGTACGACCGACGAACGAACAACACCTGTAGAATGATAAAGATACAGGTTAAAAGTTAAGATTACGAGAAAGATGTGTTTATGTGTAAAAGTGGCGTATATACCGTACTACGTCTATCCAGACAGTGCTTCTTTCCCGTGCGGCCGAAAATGAAGGAACAGAACCTATGGACAGCAATAAGACAAAGTTTAGGTAATATACTACAGTAATCTAGAATAAGAGTTCAAGACTACAGTGTTGAAGCAAGATGGCTAGATACATGTGTTAATGTTATGTGTGTTCTATCGGGTGCCCGATCTCGTGCAACACTATCCCGAACATGTCGCAACCAGGCCAGACTGACAGCATCTGCTTCCCGTTTCCCGTACGACCGACGAACGAACAGCACCTGTTGGATGACGGAAATACAGTTTAGATGTTCAAATTAAGAGATTTTATCAATTTTATTCATTAAATTATGATGCCTTTCATGGTTAAGCTCCCTTCTGACAACGACTTTCGCACAGACTGCCTCTTGACATATCGTCTTTTGAGTCACGATTTGAAGGAAACCATTCCGGAATTGCAGAGTAAATCCCTTCAACAGGCAATACTGCACAGAGGACCGCAGACGGTCTGCACAATATTTGTACACGTGTCGTGCGGTTGACATGTCAATCATAGCGGACCACCTGTTTCCGTATGTGGCGTCTGGGGGGTCTCATATCACATAGTACCTTTAGACTTTGGGCGTTTGTCTCGCCCATCAGTATATATACTTAGGCCTTACACTACTATTTTTAAACTGTCGCACTAGACATCGTAGTCTACTGCTGTTGTAGACTACGGCTTCGTGAGTGTAAAGAGAAATGAACTGAAGTCTACGACAAAACTGCAGACTTTTGTCATTTCTCTGTACTATTTCTTTCTATCTGGCTTCTGAGTGTAAAAAAGAAATAAACTGAAGTTTACAACTTAAGCGCAGAGTTTTGTAGCAAATTTCTCTTGATTTCTCTTCACACTCAGAAAGAAGACTGTAGTCTACAACAGAAGTAGACAACAATGTCTAGTACGGCAGCTAAAGAAACAAGGGTATGTAAAGTATCCCTAAGAAAACTTCGGATCGAAAAGCCTTTTGAATGACCCTGACAGGTAGTTAAACACAGACAGTGCCTACGTGTCAGGCTAACAAGATTTCTATGTTTAGCTATGTTTTGACATTCTCTACTCATCTACTCCACCCCTAAGCTTTGAATCACCCTAACAAATAGTCAAGATGAGAACTTGTACTAGCGGCACAATGACAAGCTTTTAATATAGGCGTTTGCCCTGCCAGCGTGCATGTAGACACGAGTACCATAAAATTATATAGACTCGATTTCAACCCCATTCAAGTTCAGCCAAACGATGATGACTACAGGACCTAATCATACTGTACAACCTTTGAACACGAGTCGCACAAACGACATTTCAATCATGATGTGGCACCTGTTTTTATGTGTCGTGTAGGCGTTTGTCCGACCACTCGGTATATAGACTCACAAACAACAAAAGACTACATACATTCAAAGACTTCAAAAGCAAGCGAAGCAGTTCCCAAGCAAATCAGGCAAGTCCTGTGGGCCTTTATTCGGTTGTACAATATTTGTACACGCTTCAAACAAACGAGGTTTCACTCACGATGCAGCACGTGTTTCGTTTATCGCTTAGTTCGTGTAGGCGTTTGTCCCACCAGCTGAGAATGCTACTAAAGGTCACATTTGTCGCTCGTGTCTTTTGAGACCTTTTGTGGTGCATTGTTGTCGGGGAAGTGACAAGGCTAGGAGTTAGGGAAGTCTTGTCAAATGTCTTTTCCAAGGGCACAAGATCGGTAGTATGACAGGATTCGATTCAAGGCAAAGACGCCTATTACTGTGGCTACATGGACAATCTTTAAAACTTGGATCTGGCATGGAAAAGACCCGCATCTGTGCATAACTAGCCTCTTTAATGTCTTTGAAAAGGACTTTGAAGAACGGATATACCATAGTAGACTGACAGCCAATATAGATTGATTGTACAAATTTACTATTGATATTTTGGCATGACCCCCTCCTATTGTTAGACCACTCCATGTTTGATCATAGTGTAGTAACAGACTGTACATATTCCTTAGGTTCCCAGTATTTTGACAACTGTACTACATGTATTTGTCTTTTCTGACTGTTCCACTACCCATGTATTGCTTGTGAAATTAACCATGTAATTCGTCCAGACACACCAGTATATGTTATCCCTCCATGTGCAATAGTACTCGACTGTACAAACACTAGTCTTAATGGTTGCCAAATGTACTATTGCTGTTGTTGTTTTTAATAAAATAAAAAAAAAAAAAGACGCCTGGGTTCTAGGCCAACCATCCCACAAAACGATCCCACAAAACGGTAACTGTCAGAAGCTAACTAGGAACTTAGTGTAGATTTGCTCTCTAAGTAGTCATCTTCATTGAATTGATTGATAAATATCTGTGTGGTCTAAGAAAGTTTGTCGAGAGTCTCCCGACCCAGACGGACGGGTTTACCAAAGGAAGGTCGGGAGGAAACAGAACACACGTGTTGGCAGGACGGCTGTCCCACACGGTATCCTGAACCATAAATCTTTCAACCACAATTAGAAGGGTTGATTAAACATTCTGATAGCAACAAGTGTGGCGTAACACTAATTAAACTACCGGGACACTGCTGTGTATCGGAAAATTTTTCTAAGAGCAGACGTTTAGAAAAAGGGCATTCGATCTCGGTAGGTTTAATGGCAAATGAAGTCCTGCTTCATAAATCTTTCAACCACAATTAGAAGGGTCGGTTAAACATTCTGATGGCAACAAGTATGGCGTGACCCTAATTAAACTACTGGGACACTAATTGTTGTATCGGTGCATTTCACTAATAGAATAGACATTTAGGAAAACTGCATTCGACCTTTGTAGATTTAACGGCAAAGGAAGTCCTGATCCATAAATCTTTCAATCACAATTAGAAAGGTTGATTAAACCTTCTGATGGCAACAAGTGTGGCGTGACCCTAATTAAACTACTGGGATACTATTGTGTATCGGCGCATTTTTCTTATTGAATAGACGTTTAGAAAAAAGTACATTCGATCTTTGTAGGTTTAATGGCAAAGGAAGTTCTGATCTATAAATCTTTCAGCCACAATTAGGCACGATTTACACTTGTAGTTTTATCTGTAGTACTACAGATCGTAGTCTACTACTGTAGTAGCCTACAGATTTTTTCTGGGTGTAAACAGAAATGAAGTGTAGTCTACTACTGTAGTCTACTACACCCTCCGAGGCTGTAGTACTACAGTTCAGCGGACGTTCTATAAGAATTCGAACCGGGTGTAAACAGAAAACTGTAGTAGATTACAGCTGACTGACGTCAACCGCCTCAGTCGCCCCCTGCGCTGCATACGTTCTTGGCGCGTCTGGTTGAAAACCTGGGCCATGAATAACAGGATTAACACCTGCTGCATCATGAATGTGATGGCTTTCGCCTCTCCCGTCATTTTGATCAGTCCGGTGGTCAAAATTGGTACTTTTGACACAACAGAAAGAATGAAGAAGACCAAAAATAATTGATCCTGTTTGATCTGGCGTAATTCGAAACGAATACATGTTCTATTTGGGTCATCTGCGGTCATTGTACTATTTCCTATTGTCATGGCCTATTTTTCAGGGTACCTTGTATATTAGAAAAAATACTTTTTCACAAATATATGACTCCCGCACCCGCCAAGTGTCAAAGGTCACATTCGGTCACTACAGTTTCTTCATAATCATGGAACAGCAGGTGTCCCGCTACGCTCCCTGTCAGTGAGTGTAAACCGGACGCGAATCTGTAGTCTACTACAGTAGTAGACTACGATGTGCAGTACTACAGATTCAAGAAATAAGTGTAAATTGGGCCTTAGAAGGGTTGATTAAACATTCTGATAGGAACAAGTGTGGCGTAACCCTAGTTAAACTACCGGGACACAATTGTTTTTTGGCTATTTACTAATAGAATAGACATTTAGGAAAAGTGCATTGGATCTGGATACTGGGGCACTATTGTGTACCGGTGCATACTGATCGGTCCCGTCTCACCCACCAACCGTATATTACCGTGCAGCCTGTTCTAATTTTCCGCCCCGACACCTACGCGGTTTCATCCCGCTAACTCCGCAATCTAGGACTACATCGGAATGGGCGTGACGACACGGGCCAAGGGCGAACCCGGTGTAACAGTCAGTAGTACCCCTTGAGAAAATTGTTCCCCGGTACTGTCTTGTCAATGGATAATAATTTTGTTGTTACAACGGAATGTCTGTTGGGTGTTTTATTATACTATTATTGTCACTTGACGTCGATAAAGGTTAGACATCCAGGTAATAAGATACACCAAAAGCAGTTACTCAAGCAACTGGGTATGGAAACCTGCTCTTCACCCAGCCTTCCTCAGTGTCACTGAAGAAAGATAGTGAATGTTATCTAAAACGTCTGGCCGTTTCCAAAATCGAATCCAGTTGCAATTGCTTGAGTACTTTTGGCGTATATATTCTACTCCCTAAGGTTTTACTGCATACTAGTAAAATGTTACAATGCCGTCTGCTTCAGCAAGCTTTAACTCAAGCTTTAAGCAGCTTTAACGGCAATCTGTGTGTTCAATGCCTTTTGTACTTGAACTTCCGTTTCAAGTCTTTCAAGACGTCACGAAAGAACGCCTTAAGAGGGGATGATAAACTGGTTACAGCTAAGTACTTCCTCTACTTTCTTTGTTTTCTTTGAATCCTTTAAGAGCAGCTTACTCTTAAACTTAAAGGCTAATCTTAAATCCGTTCCAATTGGATGCTAAGATGTCTTAAGCTGCCTTAAGATGTCTTAAGTGAAAGTGGCTTTTCAGACTTCTTGTGCGGTCATTCGCCGACACCATACTCAAAGCACAGACCATATCAGAAGTACGAATTCCTTTGCCATAAAGAGAGGACGAAGCAACAAACCGGCAACACCAAAATCAAGACCATAGCAAGTCCAGGACAAAAAATACCAAGACTGGAAGTTCCACTGCAGTACCAAGGAAAGCCGCAAGAAGGCCCATAGTCCATATCTTCGCAAGACCTACACACACACAACCAAATATCATTACAATCCATCTCCATATTCCGTCGTTATGCTGATCAAAAATATCGATTAGACAAACACACATTCACAAGGGCACTCCCATAGACGCATAAAAAACAATACCTCCATTTTTCATGGAGGTAACAAATCGGTGAAGTTAAACAAAGGATAGGTAAGGGCTGTGCATTCTCAGCTGTACAGTAGGATTAGATACTGAAAAGACGAAGAAACGAACCGACGACACAAAAAGC
>NC_049990.1:4034014-4061827 GCF_000003815.2 Branchiostoma floridae
ACTCAGAGACGCCTGGTTTGTGTGTTACGTAGCCAGGCGAACGTTTCATCCCGATCTGTGGGGCTACAGGGCGGGAAAATGTGTTTAGTCTGATTTCACTGACCTTGTCCGAGTCACGAGGGAACGGCAAGCGGTTTGCCGGCGGGGAGGGGGGGTCTTATACACTTTGATTTGATTCATTAGTTTGGCTGTATAAGTACATGAGCCAGGGCTTCCCAACAAGCAAAGGGCTATTAGTTACAAAGAGCTAGTCATGGTGACAGGAACGATGTCATGTTATAACCTAACAGAGACGGCAGGAAAAACTATCATAATGGTCTGTGTCATATACCATATATGTTCATCTCTCTCATGTATCGATAAACATATTGCTGCTATTGTATATTGTACCAGAACTAGCCCTTGATAATAGCATCTGGCTAGTTGGGTAAGCCTGTCTGTATTTCTCCCTATACAGCCGAATAAATAAAAAATAAAAAAAATCCAATTATCTTTCTCCCTATAGATCTCTCTTTCTCTCTCACTCTGTCTCTCTCTCTCTCTCTCTCTCTCTCTCTCACACACACACACACAAACACATACATAAGCACACACACACACACACACACACATACACACACACACAAACCAAAAGATCCTACAAAAAACGCCCAATGCTCAAAAGACTACTTCTGCAACACTTGACCTCCAAGATTCGAAAGGCCATGACCTTCAGAGTAATGGCTCCTTGAAGGCGGGTATATCTGCTGCATAATCAAAACAAAACTTCGCTAATACGGCTACTCTCCTGAACCCTGGTTTTATCATGTAAACAGACCCATTCCTCCCAAGGACAAGCAATAATAGTCACTGACGTGAGATTGAGTCTGACACATTTATCGGCGAAGTCGCCATGATGGTTTCACGGGGTTAAAGGTCACGGTCACAAAGTCTCACGTTGCGGAAATGGCGGGTTCTGGAAGTGATGATGTCTTTCATATCAGTTAGCGGTAAGTCAAGAAAACACACAGACTCACTTTGATATGGAAAGTTTTACGTTTAAGCTGATAGATTCGTCTTTCTTTTAATAACAAGAGTTTATTACTTTTCTACGTGCAGCTTTAACGTTACCACAATGTATTTCATACTCAAGATACGACGGATCCATCTGAAGATGCACACTGACAAGGCAGCTAAAATCAGGAGAAATGAGACAGATGTGCAGCTGAGGAAAAACTGCAGGATCCATAGAAAAGAACTTTGCAATAGAGTTAGCTCACAGACGTACCCTATGGACTGTCATTCTCGTATCTATAGGCCTGTTTAGCCATAGCCAATGTTGTAGGACTGACATCAATCAGGATTTTACCAACGTCAATACTGAACTAAGAAAGCCATATACATCAATGTAGTCAAAATATTCAAAGGCTTAAAGTGTTCCCTCGAAGTACCGTCCCGACCGTTTCCAGATCCCTGTAGCTGCGTTTGCCCTCTGCTGGTCCTTTCAGCTACGAGTCACAGCCGCGCGTCAAAACATGTCAGCATCGGGTGGGTAATGAAGGCAGACATGTGATACACACACACGCAGGCACCTGGACTAGCCTCCTCAGCAGACTTCTGGAGTGGCGGTGTGTATTTTCTGAGGGAGAGCTGGTTCGCGATGTTGAACATGGGCTAAGGTTCTCTATGCAAGGAAATGGAGTTTTGTCGCACAGAGAACATTAGACTATATTCTTTTAGGAACATGGCGCGCGCGACGAAAAACCATGTAACTATGGACTATGAGAAGATAAGACTGATATTGTGTTGACTACTCCAAAGGTGATTATGAAATGTTCAATTGTAAATTATTGTGTGTACTATTTAGAAGGCAAGACTGAGCAAACTCAAAAAAGCATCAACCAAGGTCAAAAGAGCTATCAGAAAGAGCTATCTTCAAATAAACGTCAAGGCTCAAACTTGACATTGAGCTTAGTCTTCCTTAGACCTACTCAGATGCATTTAGATTTTCTTACGTTACGCTGCATGACCACGAATATGGAAGAATGCAAACAGACAGACGCACAAAAAGTATACATATACATTTGTAATAAAAACGTGTTGGTGAAAACATAATCCCCTTTCGGCCTTTCAAACAATAATCTTTAACAAGTCCAAAATACGGTAGACCATATACCCAGCACCCCACCAAGCCCATAGAACAGCAGTGTATTTTGGCTGACCCTGCCGAAGTGTTTATTTGATAGAAGACAGACGAGAACCTTGCGCCGCGTGAAGTCTATTCTTGCATCATCAGATACTACGTACTGTCTACACGTAACCTCGCTCCCAGAAAGGATACGTGGAAACACATATCCAGTCAGTCGAATGGACGTGATACATTCAGATAAAAACGCTCTTCTGTTTCCTGTCGTCTGCACATATCCAGAATGTAATGTGCATGTGGTATATAGCCTGGTATCCAAGCCTATACGACACAACCACCTTATTAATTGAGTCAGATAATGACACTCGCGTTTGGCCCAATCCAAAGACTAAACCATGATTCAAATATCCCACATTGTATATAGTCAATTGAATTTCAAGATTTATGCTGGATCTTTATTTTGGTAGTTTAATGTCACTGTACTTTTTTTGTTGTGCACTAAGCCTTGCACATTTATGTTACGTTCCGGTGATGCATTTCAGACAGCCGACCTGAAGGTACGGAGCTCCGGAGGCTTGAGTACCTGGCGGAAAGCCAGCTGTCTGACCCCCAGGGCATCGTAGCCGCAGTTGGGGGAAGCCCGGAGAGAGGGGTCACTACAGGTCATCTGGTTTTCCCACAGCCGAGCATGACGGCAATGGGTGAGATGACGGTACCGCCTGGCCAAATAGTAATAGGGAACTTTGGACAAATTTTTGATAAAAGCCTAGTAGGAGTAGGCATACAGTTCTGAGATTCTGTCCCTGTGAAACACGAGAGGGTGGAGAAGGAATTGCACATCGCTCCTTCACCATAAAATGTCATGGGCAGGTCAGGCAAACAGGTAAATGCCTGTCTGCTCATCTATCGAATCGACAGGATAATCCAAGAGACCCAAGTAGGAGTTAATTGACCTAGAAGTGAATTGAGCGGCCGGCGGATAGTTGGATAGACTGCAAAAGACGGACTGAAATCCAATGGCAACTTTCTTGTTCCTTTTTGTCAAATATTTTGGCCAAATCCTTCTCTTTTTTCATCTAGCTGACACGTCTGCTTGGAGACTAGTTCGGGGTAGAGTCTGGGGAGCGGAGGTGGGGGTATCCTTGATGTGGGCCGGTGGGTCGACTTGAACTTTGGAATATGAGCATTGAGAAAAATCTGCCATATATTTATCTTTTAATCCATCCGTCCGTCCTTCCATTCATCGATTCATCCTTTCAAACATCTATTTATCTTTCGATGATCTACCTGTCACACCTATAAACATTTGTACATCTAATTGTAAGTGTTTAAAGCTATCAAAGGCTTAGGTCCCTGTTGGATAAGGGCAATCCACGGGCTGTTTTTTGCAGGGACATCTTACGACTCCCGGGGTATTTTGGGGCCAACCAGGCGCTAGGCCCGGGTTGAATTTAAGTCGGACTTGAAATAAACCCGGGACATACCCGTGGGCATCACCGAGTGCTACCCTCGATATCCGGAGGTCCACCGGGACAAATTTGTGGCTTCGAAGCCCGGCCGGTGTAATTAGGACCTAAGCCTTATAGGATACATGTAGATGGGAAGGAAAGACGATTCTTGATCTGTTTCGAGCAAAATCTGGCGATTCCCGAATGACCAGACAGTTGTCTGCTAAACCAGTCCCTAGTCACCACATGCTAACTAACCTCCTTCCAGGACAATCAAACATTCTTTTCCTCATCTGTCGCCCGGCCGACCTGTCACTGTGACACCTAACCTATGCACATCTATCGAACTGTAAGTGTTTAAAACTGGGATACACGATTCTTGTTCTGTTCTGTTCTGTTCTGAGCAAAATCTAGCGATTTTCCGAATGACTATGCAGTTCCTAGTCACCACATGCTAACTAACCTCCTTCCAGGACAATCAAACATTCTTTTCCTCATCTGTCGCCCGGCCGACCTGTCACTGTGACACCTAACCTATGCACATCTATCGAACTGTAAGTGTTTAAAACTGGGATACACGATTCTTGTTCTGTTCTGTTCTGTTCTGAGCAAAATCTAGCGATTTTCCGAATGACTATGCAGTTCCTAGTCACCACATGCTAACCAACCTCCTTCAAAGACAATCAAACATTCTTTTCCTCATCTGTCGTCCGGCCGACCTGTCACTGTGACACCTAACCTATCCACATCTATTAAACTGTAACGACTCATGTTCTGTTCTTAGCAAAATCTAGCAATTTCCCGAATGACTATGCAGTTCCTAGTCACCACATGCTAACCAACCTCCTTCCAAGACGATCAAATATTCTTTTCCTCATCTGTCGTCCGACCGACCTGTCACACCTAACCTATGCACATCTAAGTAAGTGTTTAAGGATATCTAATTGGGATACACGATTCATGTTCTGTTCTGTGCAAAATCTAGCAATTTCCCGAATTACCACCAGTTCCTAGTCACCACATGCTAACTAACCTTCTTCCAAGACAATCGAACATTATTTTCCTCATCTGTCGCGCGGCCGTCCTGTCACTGTGACACCTAACCTATTGTATATCTATTAAACTGTAACGATTCATGTTCTGTTCTGAGAAAAATCTAGCGATTTTCGTTTCCGACTGACTACCCAGTTCCTAGTCACCACATGCTAACTAACCTCCTTCCAAGACAATCAAACATTCTTTTCTTTTCCTCATCTGTCGTCCTACTGAGCTGTCAATCATGCGGCCCGTCTCGGAATGCGGAGACGTAAACTGTTTACGGAGCCTTGACAGCGTCCTGACGGGCGGGTGGGAGCCAGGTCGCGAGGAACACCCAGGTCGTGCTCCCGAGGGGAGGGAACATGCCCTGTGTGACCTTCTAAATCCTTACAACACTGGCCAGCTACCTACCTACAGTACCTCTATCAAGTCCCCACTATGGCACTGGGCAGCTACACTGAAACCCAATCTCCAAGCAGATCCTACGGTAGCATAGGAGCATAGGATAGTATCAAAAGCTGGCAGAGGAGTGAAGCCGACCTAGGATGCTACTGGTACCCGTCTGACTCCCTTTGGCAGATTATACTCATTTGCCAGCTTTGATACTACCTTTTGGCACCAGAGGATCTGCTTGGAGATTATTAAAACTTTCTAACACTGGGCATCTGCAATGAACACCCTCCTCCAGTAATAACGCCAGGTTAGAAGGTCTATAATCATGGACCAGGCGAAATAGCGTCCAGAAGAACCACAGGTTGTTGAGGGAGGTGGTGAGGAAGAAAATGTTCTACTGTAGAATTTCCCTGGGGTCATGTTGGCCATAGAGCCGAGGAGCTGGGCTGTGTAGGCCCTGATAACAGGTAGTTCTTGACCGAGACCTCGACTAATTTGTCTCTATCCGACTTGTGGACATGACATCTGGACCAACACTCCGACGCAAAGATAAACACAAACTTTCGCGTCTGCAATAATAAGCGAGATGGCAAGAGAAGGTGGATGGATGGATGGATGGATGTAAAAGGTACACTTGGCCCATAGGGAATCATTTGGGTATGTGTGGAGTGGCATTGCATCGTGTGAATCCTGCAGGTAGCTATTGACTGAGACTTTGACTAATCCGACGTGTAGACATGACATCTGGACCAGCACTCCGACGCAAAGATAAACACAAACTTTCGCGTCTTCAGGGGTGACGTGCGGATCTTGGGAGATCTCCAAGGTTACACAAATACGTGTTCTTAGATCACGAAGACTCAAGATTCCACAACTCCTCCCGACCAAACCTCTCCTTGACGTCGCCATAGTTTTACAGAGGTGTCATTGTCACCTCATTGTCAGGGTTCTTCTCTGGCGGTTCGACGACAAGCGAAGACGCGGCCGACCATCCCTGCCCCTTAGGAGGTTGATCGAGGAGGATGCTGGTCTCCAAGACAGGGACCTCATGTCTGTCATAAGCGACTATGAGTCATCTGAAGGGACTTCATAGTGTCACCAGATAGATGACTGAACTGAAACTGACTGACATTGTCACCACGACGGTACGGGATGTTAGGACCTTCCAGAGAGAATTTTCAGAATTGTTTAACTAACGTTATGTCCATGAAAAATTGAGATATTGTTTTCGGTGTGTCTGTCTGTTTGTCTGTCTGTCTGTGTGTCTGTGTTTGACTGTGTCTGCTGTCGCTTATTTAACCAATAATAACTTAAAACGCTATGGGTGGATTGTAATCATATTAGGCAGGTGGGAAGGTAAAGGTATATGTGGATCATGGGCCGCCTAGCGGCTTTCTTTTATATTGCAACAGAACTTGCAGTTTTTGTATTTTCTGCCCTGACCATGTTGTCGTCATGTTGAAGACAGTTTCCGAACAAGCAGATTTGTTGGGAAGAGAGACGACAAGGTCATTAGTCGAAGACTTGAAGCGGGACGGAGGGCGATAAAGGTTTCCAGCAAATTTTGGCCCATCGCTGACGTCACACATTGCCTAAAGTCTTGTGTCCTGAGCATTTGGGTCAGCCAAATACACAATTTGTCCGATGAGTCCAATGTCAGTTAGAGAACAGTTTACTTTTTCCACTATGTAAGTTACCAGGTTAGATGAGCATTTACACCAGGACGAAGAGTAAAGAAAAAGACCACTCACGTTCTGCCCCTCTGGAAGAAGACGTAGTCGAAGTCCTGATGCATTCTGGGGCGGAAGCGGACACAGGTGTTCCTCTGCCAGTGTGTCATGGCGGACTGGATAACTGACCTGCTCTCATCTATGGAGAACAGCAAGAGGAATAAACATTTACTAAGCTTAGTAAACTTCTCTTTGTGTAAGTAGCTAGAGCTAGAACGTTACTAGAAAGTAGCTAATAGGTGTTCCTCTGCCAGTGTGTCATGGCGGACTGGATAACTGACCTGCTCTCATCTGTAGAGAACAACGGGAGGGAATAAACATGTAAATATAGCTTAGTAAATGCTATGTGAAAGTAGCCAGAGCTAGAACGTTAGCAGGAACTGAGGAAGTAGCTAATAGGTGTTCCTCTGCCAGTGTGTCATGGCGGACTGGATAACTGACCTGCTCTCATCTGTGTGGAACAAGGAGTGGGTTGAAACTTTAAAGATATAGGTTTCGTTTCTGTTTTCATTCTTCTTTGTGTATTTTCGAAAGTCGCTATAGTGCGTGCAAACGTTACATGTGCATCCCACCGTCAACCGTGATCAGAGTGCGTCGCCATCTGGAACAGAGCTACTTTCCAAACGGAGTTTAAACTCCGGCTGTTTTTGACGTTTAACGTTTCTTTAGGCGTTTTTATTGGGCTTTCTATTTTGTACAATTCCTTGATGTCTCGTGGCCAAAAACAGTGAGACATCAAGAAAAAGTACAAAATAGAAAACCCAATAAAAAACCCTAAAGAAACGTCAAAAAAGGTTGCTTGGAGAGTAGACCAGGGCGGCTACAGACAAACGTGATAAGACGGAATCTTGGAAGAGTGAACACATTCTTTCTCACTTTTAGATCTGTTTTTCCACTTCCCCACCCTGAGAGACCCAAACACACACGTGTTCTCTCTGGTGCAGATTCTGGAAACTGTCCATCAACTTGAGCAGAAACCCAGAACGCCCCTACTTAATAGCGTGTAGCGGCGGCCATGGATACAGGATCAGGACGTCCATACAGGACTGCCACATGTGCGTTACCTCAGAAATAGTGATGAAACCGGCTATCTACATAGCCTGCTTAGCAGACACATTGAAGGGCACATTGAGGTTGTCAGTTTTACTTTTTCTTCTTTTCTTTCTTTCTTTCTTTCTTTCTTTTTTCTTTCTTTCTTTCTCTCTCTCTCTCTCTCTCTCTCGCTCTTTCTTCTTTCTTTCTTTCTCTGTCTGTATCTCTGTCTCTCTCTGTCTGTCTGTGTCTCTAACTGCCTGTCTATCTGTCTGTGTCTGTCTGTCTTTGTATCTGTCTGTCTTTGTATCTGTCTGTCTGTTTCTCTGTCTGTCTATTTGTCCGCATGTGTCTCTATGCTTTTGTAATTTCCAAAATACGCAATGGTAACCGTCAGGGAGCTTGTTTTGGACGGTAACCACACTTTATTTTCAAAATTTCCGCTTTATCTGTAAACTTAGGAAGCCCAAACGTTAAACCGTTGACCGAACTGGATGTTTAAGTGCAGAACCAGTAGCATTACCGATGGCGGTTGAAAGAAAGGGAAACCCGAGCCGGTTCTCCCGTCAGCACCTTGTGACGGGAGGTCGGCTGTGTAAATTGTTGAGACCGAGAGCGTGGGGACGGCACGCTGCTGCTGAGCCGTGCGGGCATTCCGGCGATTCCACTCGTCTAAAGGCCACGTATCGGTATTAGGCTTATACAATGGGAAACATGGCAGAAAGAGGCTGTCAAAAATCACTTACCTGAGTTTTAGAACATGTACGTACATTGGCATGGTTGTCCAGCCTTTAAAGTTTAATTTAAATACTAAACAGGAAAAAAAATTACGAAAAGGAAGACGGTCTAACTTGAGAAAATGCCGGATCTAGCTATCTTTTAGCCTGGATTCTAGACCCCAGCCCGATCTCAATACAACAATAGTATCTATGGTGTAGGCCCTGGAAACTGTCTGGCATCCAGGCTAACGACCTTTCGGCAATTGTACCAGTTTTACACGGTAAATCGCTCGTAAAACCGACACATTTGAGTCATTACGAAGACTAGCACAAGGTCCTGATAAGATTTAACGATGCCTGTATTCTCCTCTTGTTACCCTGACCTTGATTACGGCTAAAGCGTGCTAACCTTGTAGTTGTAGCGTGTAAAACCGAAAGACCTTATCCCTTGACCTTCGCTACCGTGGCCGTTGTAATGACTGAAGTGTGTCGTTTAAGAGTCGACATACCGTGTATACATGTAAGACCAGTAGCAAGCATAAGCGAAGTCTAGTTTACTTCTGGATACGAAAATATTTCATGAGAAAATTGAGCAAACTTTGAAAGACACCAGAAGTTTGTCTATTCTGCTCTATTGTGTTCTGTTTGGCATTTCGTTTTTTTAAACGATATCAAAAGACAGTATCGGTAGCCTGGCCGGCTTAAAGACGAACAATTTAAGAACGAGTCAAAGTACCAAACATCTGCTTGAAGAAGCACTGCTTATCCTCCCCCTCACCTCCCCCAGACTGACACGCTGTTGTGGCTATCTCTTGTCTCTTCCCAAATTCAATTACACGCCGAGTAACTCAAGTCCAATGTCACCAAACACTGCAGGATTGCTTATCAACCCGGCGCGCAAGGTACAGACAGGGGTCTGCAAGCCGTTTTTTTCGTGAGGCGTAGCGAGCTTTTTCAAGTCTCCGTTAAGGTGGGTTCACACGTGCGTATGTATTCAAGTCCGTATGAGGTCCGTATGGAAGTTTTAGCCTTTACCAGGCTCACCAAGAGGCCGGAAAATGCATTGAAGTTCGCGGGGATTTAATTTTGCGGTAGCGGGAAAATGACTTTTCGCGGTGGTTTTAAGTTTGCCGGAGCACTATGCACTGTATTCTCTTACTACCATGGAAAACTGTAGAAGTAAAATTAAACCACCGCGAAGGTTTTTGCATGTACAGTACTGCTGGTTCCAAAACCGTTCTTGTAGTCAGTTTAAACCTGCTGAAATTACGATAAAGCGTTACCAGGATCCCCCCATGCAGGCCCCCATAGACGGTCGTGGGTTGAGACTATATCATGAGAGGCTTAGGGCCGTCTGTGACCTCTGACCTTTATTAAGCTCGGTGCGGATGAATATCCGGATATATCTTTATCAGGATTTAAAGTTCACATCACTGATACGTCACTTTCTCCAGTCTGTGTATGTAGGGCAAATCAAAGTCAGCAACATGCTCAGCGCTCTACGTTTTTGTGAACTAGAATAAAAGCTGAAGCCTGATTTCGTGATAAAGAAAAACTATCAAGAAGGTTTCATACACCCCGATATCGATTGCGATTTAATATCTAATTCACACAGAAACGGACAGATACCTTTAAATATCTAGCTCAGTGTCACTGATGAAAGATAGTGGATACTACCTGAAACGTCTGACCGTTTCCAAAATCATATCCAGTTGTTTGAGTAGCTGTTATTCCTGGATGTCGAACCTTCATCGACTGCCCAACATCTGCTTGGAGATTAGACCGATGGCCAAACCATTTATCACAAATTAGAAGAGACGAGAAGACAACAAGGGAGGATGCCGTCGCCATGACGACCGCCAAGGAGCATCCTCTCACGGATCTTGTTCGACTCTTATCTCAGGGGAAGATCAAGACCTTATCTTAAGACGATCAAGACACTTGGCCTGTTAACACGGAAAATGAGACTTTTGGTCACGCTATACGCACTGCGCTACAAGTAGTCCATTGTACGGTTGGTTTGGGGGAACCGCCTGGATGTATTCTTACATAATGAACTGGGTCATCGGAGCACCTGGCACCACAGACTAGTCTGGATGGGACTAGCGTAGGCGTAGCGTCATTCGCAGACTTCTAGTACTTAGCGCTGGCCTTTATATTTTTTCGTGGTAGCGCTGATTCGCGATTTTTATCATGGGCTTTTTAACAAGGTTCTCTAATGTCGGGTACAACTCCCTTTCCCGGTATGAGAGAACATGGATTTTCCGTCTGGCACACACCTAACAATGAGGAAATCTGGGTACGGTATTGTAAGGGATGAAAGAAATGTATTCTTTAGTTGAATACATTTGATTTAAGCTTCAAATTTTCGCTGACTGCTTTACGCTGGGTTCGCTTTTGATTTACGTACATACGCAGCCGTTTAGTAAGTACCTTTCTTTACCGCTTTTGTCTGGTTCAATACGGAAAGTTACTCGTATCTATTCTCTACCGGACTCCGGCCTGGCCGAATAGTACAGTAATACTAATAGGGGACTTTGAACAAGTTAGGAGTAAAAGCCTAGATGGAGGGCAGTAGGATCCAGTAGGAGTGAATTGGTCGTAATAGCTAGATAGACTGCAAAAGACTGAAATCCAAATGTCAACGTATTTGTCCTTATGGCCAAATTCTTCTCTTTTTCATCCAGCTGACACGTCTGCTTGAAAACTAACTCGTATCCACTCGAACAATTCCTCGCTTGTCTGTCTACCTCTACTGGAATCTTAAACCTACTAGCAACAGCGTGCGCAGTCTGCCGTGAACACACAAACACGCGCTAAGGCACACAGTCAACACGGAGGGGAAATAAACTCAAGTGGGCAGCAGGTTCACATTTGTGTCATTTTTCTAGCCTCCTTCACGCAATCTCCAAGCAGATCCTACGGTAGCATAAGATGGAATCTAAAAATGAGAGATTTTAAACACCCTACAATTGGAGTGTTAGAATCTTTTGGCAGGTTTTGATACCATCTTATGCTACCGTAGGATCTGCTTGGAGATTACCTTCACGGCCTTCCACGAGTGGTGGCGTTTATTGTTGGGGGAGTGTTGATTCAATGATTTTTATTACAGTATATTGCGGCCAGGTTGTTGCAAAGGGAAGGTTCTTATGCCGAAAGATCGTATTTATGCCTTTAAGGAAGCAATGCCTGTAACATATTCAACTGCCTTGCTTGTTAGGATACCAATAAGCCCTTGTCAGCGGTTGTTGTTTTTTCAGGGTCGCTTGAAAATTCTAAAACATAAAAATCGTACGACAGCCTAGCCTCCATAGCAGGCCTTTTTCCGTCTTTTTTCTTTTTTGTGCTCATAATACACTTGTACGGGGCCAATGGTTAAGCTATCCATGGCCAGTAAAAAAAAAGAAATGACCAGCAGAAGTGTATTATGAGCCCCAAAAAAAGACAGAAAGCGACCCTAGAGTAGGCTACGGCCTTACCACGCATGTACATGTAATGGTACCATTTGATACCGGGCTCCAAACATTCCTGTCTCAAAAAGAGCAACGTGAGCGCTGATGGGATCCACAAAACTGAATTCCCGTGGCCTCGGTAGCCTTGGCTTATAAACCGTTCTGACGTGCCTTGAACAAACTCCAGGCTACCGTTCCCGTTTTAATTTCCATGCAAATAAACTTTACCTCGGGGAACGACGTAACAAAAAAATCGGAAGCCCTACAGGCGCCGGAAGCGGGAAAATCTATTTGCAGGTCCGTCTGGACAGGGTACGCGTGCGTTCGACATTCCCCGGGGATAAATCGCGGAAAGTAACTCTTCTAGTTTGTCCCTGAGGAAAGACTGCACTTGACATCACGCGTCATGGGGTGTCTCACTACCATTGGTGGTAATAGCTGACAGAAAAAGATGCCATAATAAGGAAAAGGTCACGATTTTCCCCATCAAACTCTGCTTGGAGAGTAGCTCACTGCTGATCAAACTGCTTGAAGATCTGATGGGTCTCGTCTCCTTTGGTATGTCTCGATACTATGGGTTTTGCTTGTATATCTATTATAAGGCAATAGTCTAAATTTTAAAAGACCATGCCATTACCAGTCCAGAAACCCAAGACCACGTTTGCGTCATCAAAAGGATATGGTTGTGTTAGACATTCCCCGAGGATAAATCGTGGAAAGTAACTCTTCTAGTCTGTCTCTGAGGAAAGACTGCACTTGACATTATACGTCATGGGGTGACTTACTGCTCTCTCGTAATAGACTGGAGTACAGCCTTGTTCGCTTTTGTCCGATCCCGAAGGTCGCCACTCTTGTTGGCCGGGGCAGTGGTAGCGACCTTCGAAAGCGGAAAGCGAACAAGGCTGGACTCCAGACTGGTCTAGTCATCAACACGAGTGGCTGGTGGGTAGAAACCATTATCTTCAAAACAGTCGTCGTATGTCGTCTGAATTTTGCTACTACATGTAGTATCTGCTTGTAGTTAATGCACCATTCTAAACTTCAGGACGGGCGTTTTATGTCTGACTTTGACAGTTGTTTAGAGTTGTCTAAGAATTGAATGTGTCCAAACCACGTTTACGGCATCAAAACAAAAAAGGCGGACACAGATAAAAGAGATAGGACTCTGAGAAGGATGGAACTGTATGTAGGACCAACGTTGCAGCAAGAAAACATTCAACTACCCCCACCCCACCCCGTATCTGCTTGAACCTTACTTGTCGCCCCCGTCACCTGCTACTGAACTGAGCAGTAGGCTGAGTGCACGCCCGGTTGTGTTTGGGTTCCGTGTTCAAACAAGCGGCTGATTTGGCAAAAGGCCAGACAAGACTGTCTACTGAGGCCGGGCAAAATCTATGTCATGTTTCCGACAAAAAGGTCCTGGAAAATATACGGTCGACAGGCTAGCAGGGATTCTCTTCTTTTTCTTTCCTGGGCTTTCTTTTTTTCCCCCTTTCATTGGATGTAGGCCTAGTTATCCAAATACAGTTAAACAATGGTATTTCCAATATCAGACTTTAATTTCACACAGCGTAGTTGCCGAAATCACAACTCAAGTGCCTCAAGCTAGACTCACAGCTAAGCTGGCTCGAACCCCACTGGTTCGCTATAGCTGGTCTCTATAAAGTTGCCTTTGGTTCTCTAATGCCGGGAAAGGTAGTTTGCCACGGAAGGGACTCCAAGTCTGCGAAAGAGGCTACCCAAGGCTACCCTAAAAAGGGCTTGGATCGGCAGGTTTTGCAATGGTCGTTCGGGTATCCGGAAGCACAGCATTTTTTCCCTAGGCCTGAAGTAAAACATGGTACTGGTAGGGCATGCTGACAGGCACCCACACAGGGTTCCGCTGCGGGCGGACTTAGCATTGCTTGGGTTAGGATCGACCGAACTATGCAGAATTTGTTGGACTTGGACGCCAGGAATGATAGCACGGCCTGGAACAAATTTGGTAAAAGGTTCCACACAATTGGGAGGGGGGCGTCGGCAACTATAGGAAGGGTGCCCTCCATTTTATGGTACATTAATCTAGGACAGATAAGTTTGTTGTTAGTGTCAGTCAGGCTGTTTTCCGGGCTAACACAAAACAGAAACGGTTGACTGAAATAAGGTATGACATAATATGTATGGCCAATAATTTGTCGCTTGAGTCAGTCGATATCGACGGTACTTAGAGTAGAGTAGAGATCAGTAGAGTAGACTCTAACGAGAAGGCATGTATCTGCTAGCAAAACCTTAACAATCTAACATTTCTTAAACAAATTTTGTGGCCAATCTCTTCTATTTTCTTATCACTAGAATATAGTCTGCTAGTGGTTTTGCTACACCACGGAGACCACTTTCTGGTATAGTGTTTGGGTCAGAGGTCAATCTTATCTTCGACGAAAGGAGGGTACACAAACAAAACAAAGATTATCTTTCGCTTTCATCTACCAGACTGACTACGCTGGCTATTAAGTATTATGGAGAGAATAATTTGCCAGGGAGTTTTGCTACCAGCGAAGTTGGTCCTAAGCGAGGACTGACTCCCCTGGTCAATTTCCCGATTTGTATTTATAATAATAATAATAATAATAATAATCTGGTGTATTTTGCAGCCAGTAGGTACCCAAAGTATGAGTAATGAGGCTGTTTAACGTGGTCGAGGCACCTCCTCGAGCACGGGACCCCCGTTTTACGTCCCTCCCGGAAGACGATTTCGTGAAAACTTCGTGAGGCTACAGCAATCCGGACGTCCTTGGTTGGTCCCCCATCCAAGCACTGTCCGGACTATCTTTCTGTCTTTCTTGTCAATTATCTGCCATTTTCATTTTGTTTTAATAGCGGTGCCAATTGTTTCAACTTGAGTGGGTCGGTATCTGTATTTTGCTTATGATTGTTTGTTTAATAAAAAAATCCCGATATTTTTGCCGCGAATTCTACGATCCCCGTACCCACGTAGGAAGGCCTGGTGCAGGCTACAAAATACTCATTTAAGCAGCGTGTCCAAAGGACCAAACAGCCGGTGTGACACACACACACAAAAACGAGGCATATAAAAAATTGCGGCTGCCAAAATCCTCGTTAATGTTTAGACGTCTCAATTTTGTGTCTCCGTGGGGTTTCTGTCTGGAGCTATTCGTTCTGAGTTCTCGCTGTCGTTACGATATATTGGCCAGCCGCCTGCCCTCCTGTGAAGAGGTCACCGCGACAAATAGAGCTTGGAAGTCGGACAATTCCCACAACACAAGAGGGCAAAGCGGCAGTCAGACGTATAAATAGTCTATGAAATCGTACCCCTCTTCTCCAAGCAGAGGTTAGGCTGCGCTTCTGTTTTTCGACGCATTTTTGGGTGTTTTGATCGGGTTGCTTCAAGCTTGTCAGGTTTGGCAGGCGGACCAAAAGAATATCTGACAAAATAGGAAGCCCAACAAAAACGTAAATTATTTTATGAAGACGTCAAAGACCAACCGGAACCTAACATCTGCTTGGAGGGTAATGTACCCCGGTTCGCGGGAAAGGCGATTGTGTCGGTATGTACACCCTATTACACCCAACACGAGCTGGATATAGAGATTACGTCAGGAGATACTCTCCAAGCAGAGGCTAGGGTCCGACTGTTTGGGGGGGGGGGGGAGTGCTGTTTTTAGGAGTCCTATTTTGCTACAATTTGTACCGTAGTAGTAATAATAGTATCAAAAGCTGGCAGAGGAGTGAAGCCGGCTTATGAGTGTGTTTTGCTACCGGGCAAATGGACACCTCTTGGCTGACTACACTTCTTGGCTAGTTTCGTACTATCTTATGCCATCGTAGGATCTGCTTGGAGATTACCGTAGTAGCAGTAGTCTTTATGTCTCGCGGCCTAAAGACGTTGGACGACTTGGCGCCTAACCTCTGCTTGGAGAGTAGTCAGGAGAAGCAATGAAAGGAAAAACTTACTAGAAAACCCGGCGTCGATCACGTAAGGAATGACTCCGCCGGGCCAGAGGCGTGACTCCACCGCAGTGGCGGCTCTTCTCTCCCGGGAGGACCTGGAAGGGGCTCCCGACGGCCGGAGTCTGGATTTCCGCGGCCGCGAGGGATGAAGTTTCTGTTTGTTGTTTCTTGTCGGTTCGTTCCGGCCGCGGTGGCTTTTGGTTTTGCGGGACACGAAGCCACCATCGCGGTATTCGACAGTGTGGTAGTCTCTGGCCCAGTCGTCCAGAATGATGTCACCCTCGAGAACATCTGATTATCAACAGAGAAAAATTGGAGTTGACAGTATGTCACAAACTACTCTCCAAGCAGAGGTTAGGCTCTGGTTGTTTGTTGCGGTTTTTCATGCGTTTTTATCACGCTTTCAATTCTCTACCGTTTGCTTGATGTCTCGCGGCCTAACATCAAGAAAAAAGTACAAAATAGCCCGATAAAACGCCTAAAAACGTTTTTAAAAACAGCCGGAGCCTAACCTCTGCTTGAAGAGAAGAAACAAACCCTTAGAGATCGAGTGTCGGTCCACTATTGTGTGCTCGTAGCAAAAAGGAAACACAGGAAATTCTAGTCCAGCTGTCAAGGACTGAAACACCCGGCTACAACTGGCACGCGTTTTTACAGTGAACCTCAAGTAGCTCATAGGGGTAAGACCGTCACTTTTCCAGTCAGGGTCTAGCCCTAATCACAATAACAGAGCAGTTACAACATGCCGAGATGCCAAGACTACCCGCTAAGATCTGCTTGCAAATTTAGAGGGCAGCAACAAACCATAACTGTAGAAAGTGGTCTAGAAATATTTCTAAAGCGGCACAACACAACATATCTTCTCTGGTAGGATACCACGCGCCCACCCACCCATATATACACTGCCTACACAAATACAGCCGTATTTATAATACTATATGGGCCCAGCAGATGCGTAACACGCATGATTAACGAGCAAGAACCATATCCTAACCAGGATCCTTACAGAGAAAGTGGGACGATGGCGGTTTAGGAACACCCACTCACCTTTCGAGGCGCAGGGGTCGAGAATGATCCTGTTCTGAAGGTTATTAAGTTGAAGGTTATTGTAGGCGACGTCGTGTTCGTACGCCAAGGTCACGGTCAAGTCGCCTCCGCAGGCCGCCAAGACGAAAGCCAAGACGGTCAGCATCGTTCTCGCTCCTTAGACGGCGTGGTGTGTATACTCTAAGTGTATTTCCAGGCACGAGACACGGGTTCCAACCCTCCCCTCTCCTCCTGAAGGACTGAGTAGGGCGCAGGGACGGTCTAACCTCGGCCGGGCGGTGTCAACAGTTCGTTACGGGGTGATGATAGCCCCGCATGTGCTCTCGGTTCGCCCCGCTCCAGGCCACGGCCCGCAGGAGTCGTCAGAGAGAGAGAGAGAGAGACCTGTGTCTGTCCTCTCCTTCCTACCGGCGTGGTGCTCCCGGTCAGCTGATACCGCTAGCTTCACTCACGAGTGCCTCCTGCCTGAGTGAAAGCTCGGGGAAACTCCTAGCCTGGCAGGCGTCTCGGGTGACCGCGCACACACACACACACACAAACCGCACTCTCCCTAAGAATAGAAAACCAGGCGTTCCACTGCTGTACACTCCAACCCCAAACCAACCCGCATTTCCAGAAGGACTTAGAGTAACGTACACCCCGTATGAAACACACCACACACGACTGGAGTGGAAGGGAAGAAACGACGGCTCGCTAGATCCACGGAATCCACAGGATTTCGAGCCCTCCGGAGGTCGTCCACGAATCCAGATCACGCGTAGATCATGGCTGAACAATATCCGATGGAATCTTGAAACGTGATCGCAGGGTAGTGTGTGGTACGACTGTACTCACGCGCCGCACGTTAGTGCCCTACTAGTCTGGCTCGGTCGGGGACACCCCTACTGCACTCCGTCAGCTGATGCTGTGTGCTGAGGTCATGTGACAACAATAGTGGGGGGGGGGTGTACAGCAGGGACCAGACGGGCGGAAGCTAGCTCCAAGCAGATGTAAGGACGCAGCTCATGATCATTGTTTAACACCTGTTTTTGCTGCATTTGGGACTTGATTCTCGTACTGTAATGTTAGCAATTCGCCTGTGCCTATTGATAAACCATACAGTGTCAGAAACAGAAAAGAGCGCCAAATGTTGCAACAAAACAGGCGTGACACACTGAGAAGGATAAGGATTTATACATCTGCTTGGAGATTAGCGTGGCCCGGCAAGACCAATGAGAAGGCAGCTCCAATCAGATCCTACGGTAGCATAAGGTAATATCAAAAGCTGGCAGAGGAATGGAGCCGGCCTAGGGGTGGTTACGGGTTTCATCCACACCATATGGACCGTCTACAAATAAACAGACGAAAGAATAAATAAACATGTGCTTGAATACTCAAAACACGCTTGATGTAGCTTGGTTCTGCAAGCAGATGTAAGGAAGAAAACCATGCTCAACGTCTCAAGTTGCCAGACGCTAGGCAGTTTTGTGTTGGGAGGGGGGGGGGTGTTCTGAAACTACTCAACACTTCGCTGTGCTGAATAACGGGATAGACAGAGGGTTGGATAGTCCATCCCAACTACTTCTGCTTTGAGATAAGTGTATTTGTCACAATATACTACTAGTCTCTACCAGTGGTTTATACATATACTAGTTGGTATAGTATTAGTGGTTTTTGCTTGTAGTTATAATGGTTTATACCGAGCTTTATACTTGTTGGTATAATGGTTTGCTACAAATGCATTTCGTATAATGATTATAACCTCATTGTTTATACTAGTTGACATTGTAGTAATAATTTAAACCTGTTGGTCGTCTATTAAATATCGTTTAGGCAAGGAGGTTATATCACATATTGTGATATAACCTCCTTGGTTTAGGTGTGTGTCTACCTAGGCCTTTTCCTCTTCTTTCCTCTTCTTTCCCAATCTTTCCTCTTCTTATCATGACTCATGAGACCTGATTTACCTTTCTCCTTTTCCTGTTCACGTTTCTTCCATCTTACCTGCGCTATTCGTTTACTCAACACAACAATGCTAGTATACAGATGCATGCATGCAACATTTGTCTGGGGCTTTATTTAAGCTGGCTTGCTTATTTGTGTGGTAAACAAGTCCTTGTTAGCCGACAACACAGAAACATGGACAGGAATATGTAAGCTCCA
The DNA here is from genome assembly GCF_000003815.2 of Branchiostoma floridae. Lineage (NCBI taxonomy): Eukaryota > Metazoa > Chordata > Leptocardii > Amphioxiformes > Branchiostomatidae > Branchiostoma > Branchiostoma floridae. The sequence goes on from NC_049990.1 coordinate 4,053,089, forward strand.
TGTCGCCAGAATAATGTGTTCGCGTCGCGTCGTTTCGTCTGATATACAGATATCTTCACACCTTTTGCTAAAGTCCCGCGACAAAAATAACTGCGCAGGAATTAAAAAACAAAGCAATGTCATGTCACTTCGTACCGTTAGAACAACAATCCCGCAGTTTTTGTTCTTTGTTTGCGCCGCGCAGTTTGTGTTTGTGTGGGGACAGTTTGTTCTAGTTCCCCACGCCTAATTGTGAACAGTCGTGGATAAACCGACAAGTTGGGCCAACAAACACGAGACGGCTTTTCACACCTTTGTCTCGCAAGTTCGTACGTGAAGAAAATTACTAGTAATCGGTGATTTTTAATCCCCTTTCTTGAAGACCTTGCAAACTTTTAAAGAAGATTTTCAGAGAACAATTGATTATTTCAAATCGTAAGGTGAAGTGTGCAGTATACTTCAATAGACCCGGCTCGAGTGCGTCGCACGTTCGTTGTAAGACCGCAAACTGACAGCATTGTTCGGTAGCATTGCATAAGCTCTGCAAAATTCACTTGTATTGTTAGTTACGGAAAAAATGGTGTTCGATCCTTGTCGGTAGTTATCACACCCAGCTTGACTAATACATTTAAACCACACCCCAAACCGTACGACGGCATAGGACGAACTTGACCGTTGGTAATGTCTTTATTTTATACGAATCGGATCGTGTATCTCTGCACAATCACGGTGTGATGGCAACTTATGTGAGGGTCTATTGAATATCAAGCGACTTTATTGTCCCGAATTGTTTGGTCTAGACCATCTAACTGGTATTTCCTGCGCCTACAGTAGATAGAGTCCCAAGAAGAGTAGGCGATATCTAATCTCAATGCAGATGTGAAAGAAAAAAACGTCACGTTTCGGCGTTTCTCTGTCGGGGTTCCTGGCAGTAGTCTCCAAGCAGAGGTTCGGCTGTGGACGGCTGTTTTTTACGTCTTTTCAGACGTTTTTATCAGGCTATTTTCTACCGTTTTCTTCATGATCTCCTGCTAAAAAGAAGAAAGACGACATAAAGAAAACTGCACAAAAATAAGTCTAATGAAATGCGCCTAAAACACATCAAAACAGCCAGAGCCGAACCTCTGCTTGGAGAGTACCTGGCAGTGGACTCTGTCTTGGCTGACATAAAGATTTTGCCACTGGAAGATTTACTTAGATATTATCTAAAAATCCTACGACTTAATATCGTACGATTTTTCGTACGACTACAATAAAAGAACCTTGATTAGAAGCAAAGGAATGTGCCTTGCGAAGCCATGCGGTCACCAACCGCGAAAGAATGTTTATTTACTCAGTAGCATACCTTGACTTTTGCATGCCATCATCGGCGCCGTCCCACGACGAGTCGGGAAGTCGCGTTCAATGGACGGGAGAACAAAATCTCTGCTCAGGAAATGGACGATAGAAGAAAATGGCGGGAAAGGAAATGCCATGTACTTAGTCAATAGGCTACAACAACCTGGGTCAGTGCTTTTGTAATGAGGAGTTGGGAACAAAAATTGCTGAAATGCAGAACACTTTTTTTATCACACCGACAATGATTTTAGTATTCGGCCATTTTTGACGCGTTTTAGGCGTTTTTGTCGGGCGTTCTGTTTTATACTGTTTTTCTTATATGTCAAGAATTTGAAGAAACAGCCGGAGCCGAACCTCTGCTTGGAGAGCACCTCATTTAGGCGTCATTACAGATTAAGTGGTTAAAATACCAGGCTAACCAGCAGATACAAGCCAGAGAGACACACGCCACACGTGCTGGTGTGTATTCAGCATGACCTTTGGTCGCTTTTAAGTGACAAAAATGCAGAAAATGTCAATGTTTTATTTCGTCGTCTGGGACCCACCGAGACGCATTTCTACGCCTAATTTAATGTGGATCAAACCAAATTCCCAGAATAGCTAGTCGAGTGCTGTCGTACCTTTCATGGTGATGAAAATTGAAATATACTAAAAGACTAAAATGTAAGCATGGGAGATCTCTCTTAAGTTACTTTCTTTCCCTTTCTCTCTTTACTTAGCTCTCCTCTCATCTTTCATCTTTCTTTCTCTCTCTCCCCTCAACTTCCCTCCCAGGTCTTTAATTGCGCCCCGTGTGTAATATGTACTTTGTGTTCTATGCATTGCAAAGTTTGTGTCTGTGTTTTTCTGTGTCTGTCTGTATGTTACTGCCTCTTTCTCTCTCTTTCTCGTTACCTCCCGCTCTCCCTCCCTCCCTCTTTCTCTCCCCCTCTCTCTTTCTCTCTCTCTCTCTCTCTCTCCCTCTCCCCTTTTCAGATGCCTTTCTAACGAGTTGTATGTTCTTGAACCAGAATGTCGGACATCAGTGCAAGGATGTGTGAAACTCACTAGAGATTCTGCATACTTGGATCTAATCCCAACGAATTTCAAGCGAAGGACGACAAAAGATAACACTACCAGACAGGTATCTACAGAAATGGCAATATTTCTCGATTCTGCTCTCCGAGTAGATTTGCCAGTGGCAAGGCAGTAACCAAAGGGCCAACTAATATCCAAACAGAAGACAGAGGCCTGTTGGATACCGCTTGGGTCTTTGGATAATCCCTTGCCATCGATAGATCTACTTGAAGATTATCTCGATTCCGCACTAAAATAAATCTTAACGTTAAACGTCACGTTTCTGTAACTTACGCCAAATAGCGATTAATAGTAATCAATGATCAAGCAACTGGATATGATTTTGGAAGAGGTCAGACGTTTCAGGTGGAATCCACTACCTTTCGTCAGTGACTCTGCAACGTATTCCAGTAGCATAAATGCGAGATCGAGTGACAACAGTATGGCATCAACCTGTCGACCTTCTGGCCATGAATTAGAGTAGCCAGTTACTAGACTGTAACCCGTTGACTTGGAGAGGGGACGCGTGTTGTAACCAGTAAATGAAGATGGACTGTTGTAATAAGTTTCAGGTTCAAAGGTATGAGAGCGAGCCGACCGTGTAACACCGGAGATCCCTGTCCCTTCCGGACCGAACAGGTCGATGTGGGCAAGGCCACAATCTGGCTGATAGTGCTACCTGTGTCGCTTAGTGAAGAATGATGAAAAACTGCAGGAAAATACTAGCACTGTGTGCGTCGAGCGAAGAGAGCGGTGCGCGTATGTTGTCATACTGAAAATTTACTAACCTATGGTAGTAGACGGTACAACGCTTTTGGAACATATGGAGATATATGTATGGCTAAAGCCGCCAAAAAAGTAAGAGCCTAGTTCTCTGTGTGTGTGTGTGTCTATGTGTGTCTGTCTTTGTCCTTCTGTCTGTCTATCCGTCTGTCTGTCTGTCTGTCTGTCTGTGTGTCTGTCTGTCCACCCATCTGTCTGTCTGTCTATTTGTCTGTCTTTCTGTCCGTCTGTCTGTCTGTCTGACTGTCCGTCTATTGTCTCACGGTCTGTATGTCTGTCCGTCTGTCTGTCTACCTTTGTCCGTCTGTCTTCAACATTCAAACAGAGATGCTCTCACATGACCGACCTTGTCCAGACGACGCTACACAGTTGGATCTGATCCAGCTTCAGCTCGTGACCACGTGCTCTGTGACTGATGACGGAAGACAGGGGTTCAAGGAGACAAAATGTCGTCTGGGGAGAGTACAGGAGCAACTTCATTAGCTTTCAAGGTCACGTCGACCTTGGAGAAGAGCTGAGACGACAGACTGGTGACCTAATCCCGGTTAGATGTCAACAGTATTAAAGACGATCGTTACCGAGACGGATGACAGATCACTGAGAGGGGTAGTTATCACCTCCAAGCAGATGTAACTTTTATCCTCGGTAACCTATATCCGTTGTATTCAGAAACTATTCGTTGTATTTTGATTTCAAATTAAGTATCCAGTTTTTAAAACAACGGATATAGGTTACCCCGCGTGTTTACGTTTTCCTGGACGCTTTATAATAATCAAGTTTATTGCAAATTCTTGCCCGTGGGCTAATTGCAGGTAACATAGATTCAAACAGTGTAAAATACAATAACACAAGTGTCTACTCTAGTCTAAAACTAGTAAAAGCTAACTCTCGATCCTGGGTTATTGCGTTCGACTTTTTCCTTTATAATAATGGATATTCGGGTAGACGTAAAAATGCGTACCCTTCACACCGACAAATCCGCCTGGATGCCAGACTGTTTCCAGGACACCCCCCCTCCTCCATGTTAATTTTGCCTAATGTTGTTCCTTAGGGGTGCCTAAGCATTTGCACGAACCCTATGAGATTCGTACGAATATTATGTGTGTGATATGCACGAATCACTATGCGAAAACGCCCGAACCTTATGAAAATCACACGAATCCCTCTGCGAAAACTCACGAACCTTATGAGAGTCACACGAATCACTATGCGAAAACTCACGAACCTTATGAAAATCACACGAATCACTATGCGAAAACTCACGAACCTTATGAAAATCACACGAATCACTATGCGAAAACGGACGAACCTTATGAAAATCACACGAATCACTATGCGAAAACGTACGAACCTTATGTGATTTGTACGAACCTTATGCGAATGACGTGATATCACGTGACCTGGCGGCGGTTGACCGGTTTCGCATAAGGTTCGTGAAAATCACATAAGGTTCGTGTGTCATATAAGGTTCGTACGTTTTCGCATAGTGATTCGTGTGATTTTCATAAGATTCGTGCGTTTTCGCATAATGATTCGTGTGATTTTCATAATATTCGTGCGTTTTCGCATGGTGATTCGTGCGTATCACATAATATTCGTACGAATCTCATAGGGTTCGTGCAAACGCTTAGGCAACCCTGTTCCTGGAGCCGAGGAATTCGCCTGCGTGTGCCCTGGAAACAGTTCGACATCCAGACTGTAGTGTTGAAGGCATTGCTGTAATTGTGGAGACGTGCTGTGGTCGCGTGCCAAGTAATCCAGCTTCTGGTTCACAGTGAGGGTCGGGGATTCCTGTCCAGCTCTAAACACAGGATTTGACTTTGACTTTAACTTTGACTTTATTCAGATCCACTTTTAGCTATTACAACATTATGTTGCGAGCTATTCTTCCAGTGGTCTACATAAAATACATTAATACACGCACAACATTACATACATACATACATAATATGTACATTGCAAACTATACAACTGAGAGAAAAACAAGTTCATTTAGTAACTGTGTTCCAGTGGCAAGCCATTCGGTAGAGGAAGCGCTTACTTTCTGCATTGGTCCTAGGTTTTGACAGTTTGATGCAGTTTGTTGTTGTTGGATTCGTGTTACCCCATTCGTGTTCTTACTACTCTCTAAGCAGAGGTTAGGCTCCGGCTGTTTTTGACGTTTTTTAGGCGTTTTTCTCGGGCTTTCTATCTTTGTACCTCACTTTTAGTAATGTCAAGCTGTAAAAGATCGACATTTCAGCCATTTTGTGCTGCAAACTTTTTAATGCCAATAAGCCATTCTCTCTCGTACTGTTTTCTTGATGTATCGCGGCCGTCAAAAACAGCGGGAGCCTAACCTCTGCTTGGAGAGTAGGTGCTTACTAGTTATCCGATTCAGACTCAGAAGTTGTGTTGGATCGAAGTTCAAAGTCCATTATGTACAGAACATCTCCAACTCTTATTTTTGGACTAAACCCAAATCACCGCTAGCACGCTGGCACCTTCCAGTGAAGGATATCCGAACTCAGCGGAAGACAACGCGTTGGTTGGAGTGAAAAGATAAATACAGACAAACCTGTCCAAAACGACCACACAGCGACCAATACAATCTGGTTTATGTGGACAGGCGGTCGCTGTAGATATTACTATGATTCTCGTTTCAGTGGGAAAGATTATGTAAGGATCCATGTAAGGATACAAAAGACACCAAACTACACAATACATAAGAGAATAGTCGTGGGCATTACCTGTGTAATAGTGTTACGTACTAGTATATATTTCTCAGATATGCGTAATAGCCTTGTTAATGTTAAACGTGTAAAAGAGAAATATACACACCTAATAAAGGTAGGTTTAAATATCTGATGACATCAACTAAATATGACGTATTGGAAGAACTGTGTAAGTTGGTTTACTCATGTTTTAAGAGGAGGGGCGAAGCTTGTAGAAAACAGTTCTAATTAGGATATATCATTGTTTATTTGTTGTTATTAACTTTATATCAAACTTAATGCAGTTAGCCCCATTGGGCCATGAACATGCAATAAACATCATTGTCATTGTCATTGTCATTATTCGTTTCCACAAACAGCCCGGCCGGGCCCCGTTTGGAAATGTGACGTTATCCTTTTAGTAACTGAAGCCCTAGAGGGAAAGTTGCTTCCTCGCCACCTGCTTGTCACTCATTCAAACCGGAACAATGCCGCTAGCTCCGACACACTAGCGTGTCATTGAAAACTTCGAACAGTGTTATCAGCTTTGTCAGAGGATGATATTCGGATGGGCCAAGTTTCGGACCGGCCCAGTTAACAATGCAGACAAATACACATAAACAACCATTCTGTGGTTATATTAAGGTTGACTTGGTTAAAAAAGAAGAAGTTTCCTCTTTGAGAATGCTGTTTATAGAACTGCTAACAATTAATTTGCAAACATGTAAAAAGTTTACTCCCATAAAGTACAAAGGGGGGGGGGTGCAGTACCGAGTTTCTGTAATCGACCAAAGAAGAAACCTCCAGACTAGAGGAAAAGTTGATTACTTAGTCACCTATTCTTCGTATACAGACAAAAACAATGCCAACAGCTTCTAAAAACACCGTGTCATCGGTAACCACAAACAATGTTATCAACTTTGTCAGATGATCTCCCCGATTGGCAAACGGGCCATGCGCCAAACCTTTTCCCGACCCTGTTAACGATGCAGACAAATACACCAAAACAGATCGAGGCAAAACATCCTGCTGTAACTAAAAACAGAAGCAGACTTTTTGGCTCGATGTCAAGAAGGAAGGACAGTTAGCTCAGGAAACGATTAGTGACAGCCGCACTTCAGAAAATAGAAACACGAAGTGTGTGCCATTGTTCGCGATATCGCTGTTGACAAGTCTATTTCAGCAGGGCTTCTGTGGGTGAGCCTGGCCTTCGCTCCCTGATGTAGTGATTGTAAAACGCTGTGTGGCCATCTGGTGCAGGCGGGAAGGACTTATTAACTTTCTTGAACGAGATGGAATGAAAGTTAGCGACAGCCACGCTTCAGAAAATAGAAACACGAAGTGTGTGCCATTGTTCGCGATATCGCTGTTGACAAGTCTATTTTAGCAGGGGGCCTGTGGGTGAACTTGACCTTCGCTTATCATCACACGAAGCCGTGGAAGACCTTGGATAGATTTTTCTGAAGAGCTATTCATGGGACCAGTGCGATGGCCAAGTGTTCGCCTTGCGTTAGGTAGGTCGTGAGTTCGATCCCCGGCCGAGTCATACCAAAGACTTTTTAAAAAATGGTACATGCTGCATTCTCTGCTTAGCACTCAACATTCGTGAAAAAGCATGGTACATGTAGTTGAACACACACACACACACACACACACACACACACACACACACACACCACTATCAGTGGGCTAGCCCCCTGCTGTAGCGATTGTACAAAGTTGTGTGGCCCAAGGGCTACAGATACGGAGATTGACGCCGCCCTATGCACCATCTGGTGCGAAAAGAACTTTTTTAAACAAGAAGGAACGATAGTTAGCTCATGATCAGGAAACGATTAGAGACAGCCGCGCTTCAGAAAATAGAAACACGAAGCGTGTGCCATTGTTCGCGATATCGCTGTTGACAACCTATTTCAGCAGGGCTTCTGTGGGTGAACTTGACCTTCGCTTATCATCACACGAAGTTGTGAAGACCTTGGGCAGATTGCTCTGAAAAGTTGCTCAGGGAAATCGCACGGAGTCAGCAACGGCCTTGCCTCAAGATGTGCAAGTCAGGACCAATCTATTTTTGTGCGTGCACATTCAACTCTCGATCACGTTTCTATAAAAGCTGTATTCGTGCGTATGTTGCAACAAGAGAAAGCCACCCCTGCATTGCATTGTTCTATACATGATCGAATCCGTTCTTTTGCTTTTAGCTAAATCTTTAAAGAAATTGAAGCATAGTTATCTTAAAAGACGCTTCGAGGGTACATCTGTATCTGTATCTGTATCTGTATCTATATAGCCGGTATAACCGCCCTTCGGCGTAACAGACCAGCTATATATATAGATATATCTAAGTGTGTATAGCAATGATATTTTTTCACCATACTATTTTATAGTCAACCACAAGCTGCACCGGTGTAATCGTGACATAAGGATTATTCAATGTCTGTCCATAGAAGCTAAGGATTCTAGATATGGCACACAAGCGCTACAGTGCGACGAATGATGGCAGTGCAAGAGCACAAGACCATGGCACAGAGCAGAAAGAGATCGCCGGGGGTCGCTTATGATGTGGGATTACTGTAAATGCAGAAATGTGCGCGGTGGATTAATGTTCGCGGTTTTCGCGGTGACCACTTCACCGCGAATTTAAAACCACCGCGAACATTTTTCTATCATGATATTAGATTGCAGTCTATGGTGTTACCGCGAATTTAAATCCACCGCGAAAAGTCCTTTTTCCTGCTACCGCGAAATTAAATCCCCGCGAACTTAAATACATTTACAGTATTTCTCCCACCATTACCTTCGCTAAGGAGGTTATGTTTTCAGTTGTGCTTTGTTGCAGTGGCTATGACCAGTGTTGGACTGTATGTATGTACGTCAACAGACATGATATTTG
>NC_049990.1:4061927-4065158 GCF_000003815.2 Branchiostoma floridae
AGCAGGAGCCGCGTAGTTCACGTTCACAATTTTTATTCGGTCGGTCACAAGGGCCAATGTTTCACTAATGTGGCTTCTTCAGGGGTCCAGGCTCAAATAAGCAAAGTGTACAAACTGGAGATCAACAAGGAAATCTCTGTAACGTAATCAGCTCTATAGCAAAGGGACTTTACGCAATAAATACCAGTAATTGTGACACTTTGGTTTTTCGTCCATTCACTACAACAAAAGTCTGCTATAATAAATTAAGTAACGTATTGCCTTGTCTTAAGTTTTTTAAAGTTTTTACATTTTGTTTGTCCTGTTTTTTTCAGCATTTTGTATGAAAAGCCCCAAAACAGATCTAGAAAAATTAACTTAATGGGGCTGAACCAAGAGCTTTTCCCTTGCTAGAAATATCTTCACATAAAAGAACTCCTGGCTGATAATGTAAAAAAAAACACTGTAAATTCTCTCTATGCATATAAGAAACTGAGAAACTATTTATATGAAATGACAGTCACAGACAACATTGTACAACAAAACTATGTGAGGTCGTATACACTTCTTTTAAGAAGGGGAAAGAGGCATGTAGACAATAGTTATAGTGATAGCATAGCTCCAGTTTTGTTTATCCAACTGTTCGCTTGTATCACTACTTACACTAGTATTTAGCCCTTAGTATTCAATGTAATACTACCGAATCTCTTCATTTAGCCCACATGGGCAAGAACATGCAAATAAAGATGTCTCTCTTTAACGTTTTACCAAGTTACTCTTACTTCGGATGGACGGAGAGCCGCTGTACAGTGGTGGTGAGAGTTCCGTCGGTTGTCTATGGACGTCCTGAAAAATATGAGCAGAATTTTGATCAGCATGTGATGGGGTGATGTGAAGAAAACATATACAAATAAGTTATCCAGCTGGAACTCACCGGTTTGGGATTTTGGTATTCCGTGCAATTAACAGAAGTGTGCCCTAATCCGTTGTGCAGTTCTACTGTATATAACAGACAGTGTCATATTTACTAGACGGAAAGGTTTCAGGTAATGATACAGCTATAAGAAATACCTGGAACAGCCTGGCATATGAAGCGATGCTGCTCGTTGCATGGTGCGTCGTTCCATTTTTCTTTCCAGCCTTTTACGATATTGGTCGACGTCCAGGAGTAATAAACGCAATCTTCCTTTCCCCATTTGTCGTCCGGTTGTTCTACACCCCAGGAGTTGTACGTCCCAAGTGCAGAACCATCCACCCACTCAAAGCTTCCCTCTTCGCGCTGATCGTGTAGGCCGAACCAGAAGGGCCCGTTGGCTCTCACGGACTTGTACAAGGAGATCAAGAAGGCGTTGGTCTCGGCGTCTCGGGGCATGGCAAGGGTCCCGCCGTCTTGTCGACAGGCCGCGGCCGCTCCGCTGAAGATATTTAATCTGTTGAAGGCCTTGTAGCAGATTCCACGGAACGCTGTGTAACCATGAAGACAAGATCCTGGAAAAAGATTGAGTCAACAACAGTCGTGTGTATAGACATCGATGATTTTTCTCCAGAATTCTACCACTAATAATATCATCACATTTACTTTACATCAGAAGGCTATATATCCCCGTTGGGTTGTGTAATTTCATTTTTACCAGCATAATTAATAACTGATTTGAGTCAAGAGAACACTATGTTGAATGTGACAACAGGCACAAGCATACAAGTAATGTAACGTTAAGTACATTATTGATTTGGGGTATATAGTAATTCAATAAACCATCACAAGTAGTTCAAGTAACAACGGAAACCGACTTACCAAAGGTGGCAATTCGGCTGTGCACATTGTCCAGGTCGCGCTTCAAGGCGTCAAGAATGGTGGACAGTTGGCGCATTTCGTCTTGGTCACGCTTCAAGACGTCAACAGTGGTGGACAGTTTGCGTATGTCATCTTGGTCGCGCTTCAAGGCGTCAACAGTAGCACCAATGTCGTCAACAATAGTGGACATGTTGTCTTGGTCGCGCTTGAAGGTGTCAAAAGCGGTGGACAGTCCATATATCTCCTGCAAACGTATACACGTGTCATAATTAATACCAAACATACAAAAAAATGAAAAAGCAGACTTTGTTTTTTAAGGGGTACCAGTGTTTACCTCTTTATTGATGAACGTCAGAGGAGCGAGTCCAACAGCGACCAGGCTAAGCAGCACGGCAATGCCGGCGGTCATGTAGCTTTGGTGGGAGCGGATGAAGCTAAATGGAGTATGTTGGCCGCTCCCTGCATCTGAATGCGTGTAGTCTGTAAGAAAATAAGAGCTATTCAAAACAAGAAATGATTTTTTTAAACATTGAACCTTAATTTCCATCGCAATAAAAGACCACATGTAAATTGCTGAGATCAAGAGCGCAGTAGATACAGGTAAATTTAGGAAACATCTTTTATATACAAATACATATACCGTATGTCGATATTAAATTACGGTATAGCTCCCATGTGACGCCTTGTCACTAAACAATTTCTTAAAACGAAGCAGGCTGCCAGAAGAGAAAGTTTTGATCATCACATGATATGCCCTTTTAACTTAATGGACCGTTTGTTGCAGTTTTTTTTTAATTAAAGAGGGCGTCGATAGATTGCCTTTGAAGTCAGATTTGTCTGAATTGCAGTCGAGTTAATGTAGTGTCTCACTGCACTTGGGGCACGCTTGCGTCACTACGGGGTTCGATAGCGCAGATGTACTTTCACGGAACCTAGAGGTGACGCAAGCGAACCCAGATGTGCTGGCTACAAGCGCGACGTTTTTATAAAAGTTGAAAAATAACGCAAGTGGCAAGATGCCCCAACAATGACCCCGCAGTGCCCAATAGTGTCACCACCGTGCCATAAACAGCATCAAGGTTATATTTTTTCTATTTTGCACCAAGAATCAAAATCGATCAGGGCACTGACCATTAAAAACATCATTTTACCACTGAAAAGCTGTTTTGGATGCATTTCTAATCACCTTACAGCGGTTTTTAAGTCGTTTACAACACTTAATTTTTATCCGAATTTAGACTGACTTAAGAATACATCTTTTGATTTATTCAATAGGAAGTACGTCACTCTTGCTATTTTCTTTGAACAATAAGCCTCAAAACACGTGAACGCCAGCAGGCATAATCTGTTTATTTTCTAATCGGTCCAACATCCGGTCAACTGAATTTTTCCATGTCCATTTTTCCGGACCGGTCCAACAGAAAAAAAAACGGTTTTGTACCGGTGCACCGTACTCG
>NC_049990.1:4068093-4072566 GCF_000003815.2 Branchiostoma floridae
GGGGGGGGCAAACAGCGCAAGGTTTACGGGTGAGACAATTCACGAGACACGCAATCGGGTTTCTTGGTTTCTAAATTCCATATGAAAAGGGAGGTATCGAAAACAATCTTTAAAGACATTCTATTTTTTGATCATGTAAAGAAAACTATGTTGAATTCATACATATGCACCCATGCGAGAAAAACAATTTTCATTCTTTTTTCTTAGTCTTATATTGTCTGTGTTCGACACAAAACCTGTAGTCAGTCAACACACGTAAGATGTTTGTGTTAGCACAAACAGTTATGGATTTTCTACAAAAAAATTGGGGTCTTCACCCAAACAACACCCAAGTGGCAAACCAGCTTTGTTGCAGTAATGCAATGAGCTGTAAGGTGGCGTCATTTACGCGACCTCTCATCCGGATCTCCAACCATGTACATACGGCACCTAGAATGTCTCACTTTCTGAACTTTTTAAAAACAGTTTGATGAGTGAGCAATTTAACAGCAACTACCCTCGATATAATGCGCCCATTAAAATTTGCACTTCTAGTACATGTACAACTAAAGGGGGCTTAGGATATTTTGCAAACAATCCACCACAAGGTATGTCAACTTCCTACGATGTACGACTCTATTTATCAAGGCTGACACCCAGGCCTCTCTTATTCCTGTCGGAATGTTCGGATCGATCCAAAAATACGTGGGAAGACATTTCAGGTCAGCCCCTCGGGTACTATGCCTTGGGATCGTGCCGAGCTCTGACAACCTCTCGAGCTTAGTAAGGCCCAGGAAAACAATGTTGAGTTTTCGGGTACCCGTCCCGATAGCACATACCTACCATTCTCCTACGCAGAGTGACCACGCAGCGTCGTTATGTACTCCAGTCAAGAAGTTTCTACGACACAGATTCATTTTGTGTGCTGTAGGAGAAAGATATCTACCAACCTAGTCTTTTGTTAGGGTCGACCGCAGCCAAGGAACCGTTGAAAACTTGTCGATATGAGTTGATCATCGTAGAACCGTCTTCCAACGTGTTCTCCTCATTCCTGTTGCAAAATAGAAAGTGTGGTAAACAGACCCACCACCATTATTTTGACATTATTATCATAATCATCATATACACTCTGCATAGTACTATGTCTGTATCATCAAAAGGTATGATGTTGAAAATGCAAGTCTCGGGCTCCTGATGCTTTTATAATTAAGTTTTACATTGCGAAACTGTATCTGTTGCTTCATTTAGGGCGAAATCTAAAAAGAAGAAGAATATTTTCCCGCGCGGCAATCGGAAACAAAACAGTAATTTCTTCAGGCCTGAGGTATGCAGTTGACGGTCGCGGACTAAGCCAGACAAGCCAAGACTGTGGAGCTAAAACAAACTAGTAAATCATACAGAGGACCACTCTGTAGCGGCGAACAACGGATTGCAAACACGTAGAATTTCATAAGGTGAGTTTACAACTGTTTTTCATTTTCTTGGGAACCGACTACACTACACTTGCAGGCAACGGTCGGTCTGGCAAGATCTTGTTTAATGCTTAAAGGGGCTAAAGCTTGACTTAAGTGTCTGCAGCGGCTTTGTTCAACTTAGGTGACCTGAATCAGTGAATGTTAGAATTTGACAACTTTGGAGCTTTGTTTTGGACAACCTGGAATGTTGAGCTGACGACACAACCGGGTAAATCATAAACTGAACGGTCATCCAGCGTGCACAGAATCAATACCGTTATCGACAAGTGTTTGATGTACTCATGTGGCGTGGCCCTCTTCACACCTGTGATTGTTGTTTCTATTTCGATAACACAGATCAGATACCCCTCCTGTAATAAGTAGAACAGCCAAGGGACAGCCGTAATGTTTCGATGTGCAAACGTTCAGTGTTTGAACACTTTTTTTAGTCCGGGTAACGGATGACCCACGAGGAGGAACTTGAGTGGGGTCTTCATTTCTATTTTTGCTACGTACGTGGGATCAAATTTCGCTAGAATTTGTCATGTAGCCTGTAGAAGATACCTTGCGAAAAGTTTACCATGGATCGATTTTCATAATTTCTGTACAAGACTTCCCCAAATTCATACTCCTTGTGGCTTCTATTCTAACTGCAGCTGGTCGATCGCAACTTTCTTTGCCAACATGATCTCGGTTCAGTGGTTTGATCAGACTGGCGTGGTTCTGCATCGATCTTGCCACCACCCCTATTTATGTTTACAATGGTATAGCCCTAAACTAGAGTGTTATTAAAGGTAACCTGATACAAGTTAGATGATAAGATCTTTCCACAAACAGATTCCCGGTAAACAAAATACAAAATGTAGTGTATATTATGAGTCTCGGTGCAGTGGTTTGATCCGACTGACGTGGTTCTGCATCGATCTTTCCGCCACCCCCTATGAACGTTTACAATGGTATAGCCCTATTATAAATCTAGAGTGTTATTATACCTGATACAAGGTAGATGATAAGATCTTTCCACAAACAGATTCCCCCGATAAAACAAAACACAAAAGGAAGAAGTGTACTGGGTCTTGGTGCAGTGGTTTGATCCGACTGGCGTGGCTCTGCATCCATCTTTCCGCCACCCCTATTAACGTTTACAATGGTATAGCCCTAATCTAGAGTGTTATTAAAGGTAACCTGATACAAGGTAGATGATAAGATCTTTCCACAAACAGATTCCCGGTAAACAAAATACAAAATGTAGTGTATATTGGGTCTCGGTGCAGTGGTTTGATCCGACTGGCGTGCTTCTGCATCGATCTTTCCGCCACCCCTATGAATGTTTACAATGGTATAGCCCTAATCTAGAGTGTTAACCTGATACAAGGTGAGATAAAATCTTTCCACAAACCAAACAACTTCCCGATAAAACAAAACACAAAAGGTAGTGTGTTGGGTCTCGGTACAGTGGTTTGATCCGGCTGCTGTGCTTCTACATCGATCTGTGAGTTTGGAGCCTTACTAGGACACGTCACAGGAACTGTGCAGTGTTTTCAAAACTGTTGTAGGGCCTTCTGAAAGCATTTCTTGAAGAGGTGCCGACAGTTGGAGAAATAAGACTGGATCTGGACGGAAGGTAAGAGGTAAGAACGTCGCTATCCACCCTATAAATCGGAAGAAATAAGTGTCATTGTTGTGGTTAGGGGACAGTTGCCAATTGAAGCAATTACAGCCTCTATAATAGGGTCCTGTCACAAAACATGAAGATCGATCGACTGACCAGCGGCCCTAAAGGTCATTTTCCGTTCTTCTAGCGATCATGACGCGATTTTAGGGATCGGCCGACATTCGCAGGTCCCAGGTCCCGAGTCAATATATCATAGGGTAGATTTTAATGCCGAAAATCCTCTGTCGATTTTGAAATAAAGTCGAGCGACCTTCGTCGACTGAGTGACACGGGCTACAGTAATTGGTGTACCTGTCAGACGAGTTGATATACTGTTTTCGCCGAGACAGGGTTGACTGTTGTTCTGTCCAAACAGACTTGACTTGACTTTACTTTACTCAGTTCCACATTTAGCATAATATACAAGTACATTGTAACTTTTGAACGCTGATTTAACAGTACAACAACTTAAGACACACAGGAACACAAACACAGACCATACAATGTACATATTTAAAGATTCACACACAATAAAAGGTAAGGCTACTTGAGGTCATATATAGAACTCGTTTTCATCTCTGAATGGTGGCTTTGTATTACAATATCTCTGCCTTTAACATATTCACTCGTACGTATTTTGCTTGCTGTCTGTCTGCTATATTCGGGTGTTACAAGCCTTGTTAGTGTACCAACTTACAATAACAGTGTCTGTAAAAGGGAGAGGGGGCGTGTATTTAAGAGACAAGTCGGAGTGTCGCTGTCCACAAAATGGCGAAATTGTATACCTTATTAAGTCTGATTAGTGTTACAGCGTCCCTGCATATGGAGAGGAGGGTAACAAGTGTTAGTGAAATATCGTTTTAGAGGGAGGAATCCTCCCGTAATGTTTGTTCCTGTTAAAATGCAGATAAATATAGCTATATTCCAGCGTATAGATGTGAAATGTTGAGAGCTACTAGAGGGACAGGGTAATGTCAGAAATCACGACCGCCCCGGGCTAAGTTCTTTTAGGTCAACTCGTTTGACCCCAAAGGAAGGATTTGAAATGTTGAAAAGTGACACCATTGGAACAGTCCACTAAGAATCGGAAGGGGGTGTTAATGAATGAAAACAGACAACACATATCAATAGAATATCAAATTAGCAAATTAGCAATTAAGGATGATTTGTGTGATAGTTTGTGAAAAGTTGGAGATATTAATGGGTTTCTCGTTGTATGCACACCGTTTAATTTAAAGTGCTACTTTCCTGTATTACATTCGTCTTTTTAAACTACTTTTAAAAGACGTTGACGCCCTGTCACTAGTGCACTGTCTTTTTACAATATGAGAATTACACTCTTTTTTCCCACGCACAATTCCCGAGTGGAATGCCCTGCCTGGCACG
>NC_049990.1:4073014-4089696 GCF_000003815.2 Branchiostoma floridae
TCCCCCCCCCCCCCTACTTTTGCCCCTCGCGGGGTCATTTGGGGGTATATATGCAGATGCAGATGCAGATGTGCAGTTTATCATTATGTTTAGCACTTTGTGGCTTTCAATTAGTCTCTATCAGATTACACAAGATGCTGGAAAAAAGTAGAAATTGGTCAAATTGACTAGATAATATGCTAGAGGGGTTAGCCGGCCATATGAGTAGATCATGAGTACAGTTTGCCAATGGCCTTAGTCCCCTGGCATAGTATTCTGTCTATTTTGCCAATTTTTACTATTTCTGGAGCAACCTTTGGAGCTTGGTAGAGACTACTCTTTCAGATATTTCTCAGAGAAGACTCCGAGTAAAGGTGATGCAATTTTTCTATTGATGAAAACCTCAACTTTGAAAATGATGCGGTCGTTATGGGTCCCAATTTGGGCCGGTCGCGGTCGTGTTGGCCAGGTGGTCGTTGAGAAAAGGTCGCTTAATGCTTACGTCAATGGGAAAATAAATCGGGACCGACAAAAAGCGGTCGAAATGGACAGGTGGTCGCTGAGAAGAGGTGGTCGCTCGGGCAGGTTTGACTGTACTTAATGTTCACCACCGAAAACAAGGCTCGTGTGTTTTGGGTTACAGTACAGGATACTGAAGAAAGATGTTTGTTTACCCTGGAAGATGAACAAGTTGAAGTTTTAGATTGTACCCCACAGGGAAGCAATTCTGTGAAAGCTTGTTCCATAACGATGTAGCCTGGGAATTGAACAGTACAACGGTACAAAATAGAAATCTGAAACTGCAAAATACGGAGGCGTCTTTGAGACTTTTCCTTTGACATTGACCTGTTCCTTCGAGTTTGACGGACGAGCACCTCTGACCCCTCATTCCTCGCGAGGCGGTGAGAGAAAACAAACGACACATCATCCTGTCACTGGGGGTCACGCGGGGTCAATCTCGCCGTATATTTAGTCTCGTGAGAATGTGAGAGATTTACGGGCTGGAAGGTCAGGGGCAACAATTCTCGTGTTGTTGTTCGCTCTGTGGGTGCTGGCCGGGTGTAAATTACAGACTGATCTAGCTATTTATCAGGCTTGGCACGGAGGATTTATTTTCGTCGGCCTTGTCCTACGACAAGTGTCAATATCAGTTTATAGTCGAACTTGCTGAAGCTCGATGTTTCTGACTTAGGGTAGGGAGAAGAGATGCTACCACAGTGAGCATAGTTCAGTGCCTTCGTTTTTTAAAAGCTCGTTAAAAAATTATATATAGATTTGGGGTGGGGTGATTTTGTCCTCCTAGAATCTTACGTTATACAACTGCAATCTACTTTGAAACATTGTTCCTTGTTGGTAGGCAGATATTGATAATTAAGAATGAAGGCACTAAACAACCTGTCTTGTGAGTCGGGGAGGACTTCGATGCTTTGCAATCACTTAATCCATTATATCAAAGATAATCTCCTTGCTTATGCCCTGAGCTTTATTTATGCGCATGCTTTGTATATTTCAATGCATGTTCGCCCTTAAAACGTGATGATGGGGTGAATTCATTTATAGTTTCCTAGATGGGAAAATCGAAACTGCACTTCGACGTTGTATCGCTAGATGACGCTGCTTCGAGGGTCCACTTGTTGCATTATAACGCAACTCTTCAGAGAGGGAACCGCCGCTCAATGAATGATGTATGACCACCAATGACCAAATGTAACATGTAATCGAACCCTTCTGATCACCGTTCTTTGGTACCATTTGGGGCTGTTGTAGGTCGTGTCAGACATAGGGGGCGAACCAAGGAAAATGGGGAATGGATTCTGAGGTCGGATAACATTGATGGACAGGTTTGAATTCGTTGTTGGCGAGTCAATCAAAGAAATTTATGATCTGAATTATCACGAATTCAGAGTGCCTAAAACTTTCTCAAAGTATCCAAAAAATTAAGGACAAATTTGAAATTACAGAAAACGAGCATTATTGTCATGTCAACGAGCAATGTAAAGAATGCCTTTCGTCAGATTTAATTTATTTCAGCAAAGCAACTGAAATATCTGAAAGCAGGAATCAATTTGGCTTACTGTAAAGGATGATACTTGCCCATCCTTTTAAGTAGTTTGCTTTCTGTAGTTAACGTAGCGTACTAGTAATATCTGTTCGTCTTTCTGTAACTCTAGTTCACTTTTATCCGCGGGGTAACCTATATCCGTCGTATGGAAAAACTGGGTATTTAAAGAAATCGAATTGAGTTTTCAAATCGACATTTTAAATATAATGCAGTTTAAAACCACCGTCCGTCGATTTGGTATCCCTAAATACTCTGTTTTTAAAAACAACGGAACGGATATAGGTTAGCCCGCGGATAAAGGTGAACAAGCGTTACAACTCTAAGCTTAATCTTCGAGGAAGCTGTTATCAGGACAAAATGCAGAAATACGAATATCTTCATCTTTAAATCGATTACAACAATTCTTTATGCAAAATGTGCCAGAACCTGCCCCTCCCCCTACCGCAATGGACTGTCCCTAAAAGTTAGTGTATACAGTTTCAGCCAGACGCGACCCGGTAGTGTGCATGTGATACACACGTGCACACTGAGCTTTCTAGCCATCACACTAGTATATACTGTTGTACTCTGGTTCATAGCAAGACAACCTGTAGAGGAGCTTCATATATATCTTCCTAGACCGGTGAGGCGTTTCTCTCTCTTATTTGTCACATACATCAACTTTGTAATGATGTCTGGTTAGTAGGTTGGTACATGCATGTACATTTGATGCATAGCGATGTCGGCGGCGCGGGTGACACAAGTTGTGTGCAACTGACGACCTCGGGTATCTCTTGGTGTGTGTTTTGTCGAGTCTCTCTTATTTGTCACATACATCAAATTTGTAATGATATCTGGCTGGAAGGCTGGTAGATGCAATGTACATTTGATGCATAGCGATGTCGGCGTGTGACACAAGTTGGTTGCAACTGACGACCTCGGTGTCTCGTGATGTGTGTTTCGTCGAGTCTCTCTTATTTGTCACATACATCAAATTTGTAATGATATCTGGTTGGTAGGTTGGTAGATACACTGGATGCATAGCGATGTCGACATGCTGCCCTCTCCTCAAATTGTGTGCAAACGATCTCAGTGTCTCTTGATGTGTGTTTTGTCTAGTGTAATTGTCCGAACTTGTCAGATAATCATCCATTACACGGAACGTAACGAGGCAGTTTCTGTCTAATTTGACTTGGTCATTCGTCTTAGTCAATCAATCAATTAGTATCTGTAACGTTAGGTTTCAATGCCGTAAGGGTTCTGATATTTGTTCTACAGTTAATCAAAAACAGACCGGAACGTCTGCTCTGTGAAACTAAAGCCTGCCAAATGACAATGTGTGTTGGCTGTTACTTTTAATTCATTGGATGAAGTCAGTCATTTGTTTGTTTGTGGATTTGTTCACAACTTGACATAAGTCTATCGACGCAGGTGTTGTTGCGTTGTTTACGTTATTCCTTGACATGACGAACTCCGGGGTCAGAAAACTATATGAAAAGTGTTTCTAATGACAGTTTCGTATAGAGTGATGTAAAAGTGGCATTGTGGTCCACGTTTTCAAAACATTTTCCATTCAACTGTTTGTCTTTCAAAAGCTGTCACATAGATTGACCTCCAGGGTTAATCAATATTGATGGTGGGTTGAAACCTAACCTATCTGCACGGTGTCATCGGATATGTTCCGATAACGAGTGAGATTGCGTTTTGTTTCGCTCGAGGGCTTAAATATAAAGTAATGATGTATTTTCACGAATTACCTTCTATAGTACTGTGAATTGAAGGACTAAGTGATCCCACTACTCGTCCAGTATGCAACAAGTAGATTTCGGTTTGGTTTGACTTGTGCTCGAAATAGATAGCAGTTGAAGACGATATGTCGTCCCACGTTTTTCAATGTATGATATTTTATAAAACTATGCGTGCGTATATGTTATATATAAGCGTTGGTTTGAATAGAAATATAGCCAAGAGAGCAGTTGATGATATTGTGTAAGAGGGTCCAAAACTTAGCGTATTTGGAGAATCATCTGCCATATCAGCTAGCACTTTTCACCCCGTCTGTATGTCTAGTCTCCGAATGTCGTGCTGGGTTTACAGCTGTAGACAGCTCCCTGGGTGGATATGAACTAACTGTCACCCCGTCTGTACGGATGGAGGCCATGTTCAGTTCGTGATGGAAAATTACCGGCAGTTGCTCGTATGCAGGATGTATCTTGGTGTATGTTGCATAGTGGCCTTTGAAAAGTTTGGGAGGAACGTTTGCGGATGCGAGAGACAGAGACAGACAGACAGACTAGCCTGGTATCTAGCCGTATTATAGCTCCCGAGTGTCTCTTGCAGTCCTTTGCAGATAGGCCAGAAGAGACTCGGGAGCTATGATACGGCTGGATACCAGGCTACAGACAGACAATGAGACAAACACGCAAAACTCACACATAATTCTTTCTCTCTCTCTCTCCCTCTCTCTGTCACACACATACGCATACATACACACACACACATACACACACATACACACACACACACACATACATACACACATACACACAGACACAATCACACCCACATACATACACACTCACAAATGCACACACCCACACAAACATACACACACACACTTTCTGAGTTCGGAACGTTTTCCAACGCCATGTCATGTGTCCCATTCACCCCCTGCCTGGAAAGCTATGACGGGTTATCAGTATCATCAAAGAAATTGTCCGCCAAGTCATATATTTCGATTCATAGCAATGTCGTTTCTTTGTCCAACAATAAACGTAAAGCAGATGGTAGCACGTAAAGAGATGTCTATTACGGAGGAAGAGTTATTTCATTGCATGTGAACCTAGTGATTCCCGAATGTCCTGGAATTTCCATACAAAGTATTCTAGGGAATCATGATATTACGGTCTAGAGGAATCTTTGGAATGCAGGTCAATGATAACGCCTCAAATATCATTGAACTTACGGAAACGTCGTCGGAGCTAGGCTGCTAAATAAGAGGATATCTTCAACATTGTGGTAAATTAGGTGCGGAAAGTGCCAATGATTTTCCTGCTTCGTTATGATGCAACCACATTCAGCCTGCCCTATTTATCTGTTTTATCTTTTTATTTCATCTTAAGACAACTTTTAAGGTTGATTTTGAGCGTGTCCACGTTAACAGGACAAAACGTTTTACATTCAGTCAATTAGAGAGAACACAAAAATCCGATGCGTCAAAACCAAATCCATCACTAGCACCCAACGCCATAGCCGTTCCAAGGTCAAAACCACCAAAATAGACAACAATTGAAGTTTCGCGAGTTTAGCTAGCAAACAGTAAACCACCTTGATGCGGCCTAACTCATAGGAGTCCCTCTCTCAAGCATGACTTTTCAATTAGAAGGATCTCCACGGAGGAAGGAGATAATCGCATTTATGTCCAGGGGTAACGTTTGTGCTCACAGGTGGTGCGTGTAACTCCAACTCAAGGTCACCACTGGTCCTTGGGTTCTGCAGGCCGCTTGATTGTGTCGATTGCAAGGGTGAGAACAACACGTGAGATGATTTTGACCTCTTAAAAGTCTAGCCTGTGTAGTGTGTACCATCTTTCGTAATAAACTCTCTCAGTCTCTGGCTCAATCTTTTCGCTAGTCTGTGTAACGCAAACTCCGCTATCCGGAGCTTATAGACTCGGCAATGTAGGACGGGCCTAAGAAGCGCGATTAAATCAGGCTATCTTTTCGCTTGCTAACTGCGGAAAGATGTAGCGATTGTTTTGGATTGTATCCATGCTATCAAAAGCTGCCTTGCTCGTTTCGAACGATATGGCCGCATTTGAAGATCGTGAAAGAAAACAGGACTTTTGCTGCCAAAGAAGACTCCCACTCCCACTCCCCTACTCGCGTCGTTCGATTAATCGATTTTTCGCTGTCTGGTAGGGGTATTCTGGACAATTATTGCACCCCACCCACCACCAAACTGCTGCAAGCATTGGGATTCAACCTGGCTCCTTTTGACGCTGTTTAACGTCTATCTACTTGGAGATTAGCCAGCGTAGATACATGTAGATGAATTTAGGAAAATGACAACTGATCTACAGCGTTGACAATGTTGTACTTGTCCATCCTTTGCCCTAAGTTTACTGTTTATAACTTGTGGGAAACTTGTGGGAAAGTTATTCTCAACTTTGTCTATTCCCTGCTGCAACAGTTGGCATTGCTTTGCGTTTAAAAATCCTACAAACGAAATCATTAAGAAAGCAAAATACTATCTTTACGTATCCTTACACTACATTTGGGTCTCTAGAAGTTGTTATACATAACCCCAACTTTGCATATCCTCGTGTGCTTTGAATGCATGTGCGCATGCCTGAGGCTCACCCCTCTCCAAGGTCACGATTCTTTCCTGTTTACGATGCAAATATGACGGATGACCTTGTCTTGCTGAACTGGTTTGGCTGGACGGAAAGCTTGTTTTTAATTCCGCACCGCATTCCTCTCTTGGTAAACTTGACCTTCGATGGATTTGTGGAGAACCGTCATGAAGCTGTTTGATACAACAGGAGTAGACAAAACTTTAGTATAATCATCGATTCATCATCTTCATTTCAAATATTGATCGAAATTCTACGTTACATGAGTGAAAAATCTTTGTCTACATGCTAACGTTAAGTCTGAAATGACATGTGGTCTTCAGAGTAGTTAACTACCGCTTAGAGTTGGTTTGATCTTCCTAAGACTTTTAAAACCTTCAAGGATAGTAAGGATCGAGACTTATTAGTCCACAAGAAAAGTAAACTAGCATTCAACTGCCATTTATCGCAAGTTAAGTTTTTTTCTTCAGACATCAGCTTTGCGACAGAGGGCTAAACGAGAATGAATGCCATTCTCAACTATGTGTTTAACTGTTCCATGATTCATGGTAGTTCTTGATGTAAATACGACCTTTAAAGTTCTTTCTGTGAAGAGGGCATTCTGTACAGAGGTAGTTTTGCTGAGTGCAGCTGTCGGTGCGAACTCGCCAACTTGGCAGACAGTCTCGTGTCTGTTTCACGTAAATAGGTAGCCGACTCGCTGTTTGCCGTAAGGATTTGCTCCCTGGCGCAGGGCAGGTCTTTTGTTGTGTCCCACGATCTTGTTTGCCTCCAAGACACCGCGCTGCGACTTAAAGAAAGTAATTAGATTTCTTCAGCAACGCGGTCCGGGCTGTGCGCACCCACAGGTGCGACATATCTGCGTGAGGCAAGGTCGTGTGAGGTCAGTCTATGGGATAGTCTTTCTGTGTACGCTGTCAGAGCAAGGCTGAAGCCAGGAACGTTTCAGGCTTGGGCGTCTGGAAGCCCGACGGCGTGTGTTTTGTAGATTCAGATCTCTAGAGCGAGACGACTGAGCTGTTGTTGTCGAACTTGAGGTTCACTGAAGAAGAAGAAGAAGAAGAAGAAGAAACTTCTGCGTTCTAACGTCTCGTTGATAAACAAGTGGCAGAGGGTGTGTCTTCTGCTTTCCATTTGTAAGTACTGTTGTTGTTGTTAGAGTTATCTGTTTCCTTCGTCGTGCACGTGTTATGATACATAGTCTCTTCCAGAGTGAGACATCCCACCGATTGTAGAAATCGGCCGCAAAATGGACGGGGACTCAGAGCTTACCCGGAGAAGAATGTTCTGAAAATTCATTTAAGTTCGCGGGAATTTAAATTCGCGGTAGCGGGAAAATGGAGTGTTCTTGTGGTTTCGGTGGTTTTGAGTTCGCAGTAGCGCCTTATACTGTAGTCAAATAATGTCCTGGAAAAATATTCGCGGTGGTTTTGAGTTCGCGATGAAACGGTAACGCGACAACCGCGAACATAAAACCATCGCAAACATACCAGACTAGACGAGTAATTTGGCCCGATTGCTCAAAAACTCGGCAGGGATGTTGGAGGTACATGTATTGTAGAGACTCCACGTTTCACAAAACAATGTGTTTCAGGTGTTGTTGTTTAGGGCGTGGCCATATACGTCGTGCAATCGTTGTACGCGCGTGTACGATCGCGAACTTTTGTGTCCTGCAAAGTTCAGATGTTATACTACTTAAAAGGCCGCTGTCCTAGGACAATTGACGTCGTGCAAAGTGCCTCGTGTAAATCGACCCGTGACGGAATTCAAGTACCAAATATATTTAAAATCACGAGAAGGATATGTGATAACCTGCCATCATAAAGGTGGGGTCACACATGCGTATATATTCAAGTCCGTTTGAGGTGCGTATGACGCTCTTAGCCTCTACCAGGCGCCACAGGAAAAATAGTACAAATTGGACAAACATAGATACATAACATGCCAGATGAGTTAGCTGACCGAGAAGTATGGTTAGCGACCCAGCTTACTCGTCTGACATGTTACCTGTTTGCGTTTGTCCAATTTCTATTATTTTGCAACGACCTGTGGAGCCTGGTGGAGGTAAATACTCCCATGCGCGCCTCATACGGACTTAAATACTAGTATATACGCAGGTGTGACCCCACCTTAAGACAGCCAGCTGAATTGGATACAACTGACATAAGAATGTATAAAATGTGCTGTCAAATACCTGCCTTGCGACGTATGTGACAAAGCTAGGCCTTGCATAGCATGTTGAATTCCTTCTATTTGTTTTTCTGGAAAGAAGTTGCGAAAGACGTTTCTGATGTCGTTGTGTAAGTACATGTCCCCTAAAGGATTCCCAGAGGGAGTGTTATTTTCCGATGTATTAATTTTAGGAAGTAAAAAAAAAATACATACCACTTCACATTACACGATAAAGTATCCACTATATAGTGTCGCGTACATTAAAAAAAATTCAGTATTGTGCTAAATTCCTTAGTTACAAACTGAGGCAGCTGGTATACCATCAGTGCTAGGGCTGCGTATAACTATTGATGCATACTGCACTTAAAATCAAGGAAATCTCCAATAAGACAATACAATTCATTTTCATATATTTATCAACCATTTAATCCAATTTGAAACACACGAAACTTCGCAATACTGTCAAACACTTAACCGAAGAAAAAGAGATAACAATTTCTATTTTACAAAGCTTAAGGCCATGTTGATTTGATTATACAGATGACATCCTGTAGAACCCAAAAACTGACGCGAGCGTGCGAATAAAAAAAAAGTCCCCCAAAAAAGTTGCCTTCATCATGAAATTTAAGTGGTCCGCGGGCTTCGGTACAGAATGCTCAAATCCTCCACAGAGTCGTGATCCGACGTTGTTGTGACGTCACGGATGGTGGCAGTGTCATCAGTTTGCTGTCCGCACGAGTCAGAGGTGACGGTTTCCGTTTGGTTCGCATCTGCTGCACTGTCATTTGCAGTTACTGCGGTTCTGCCTGCATGATCTCTTGTGAGGGTTCTACGTTTCGTAGCCGTAGCTCGGTCATAAAGTGTGTTTGCTTCTTCCATTTGGTTCCCTTCAGTAGCACAGTAACTATCAGAGGTGCTGTCTGCGTGCCCACATGTGAGAGCGATACGGTTTGGAGCCGTATCTCGTTGATACAGCGAATTTGCCGCGGCTATTCCATAAGGCATTATTTCCTCCTCACCAGTTTCGGTATTGCCTATTTGAAAAGCAGGCTGATCAGATACTGGTACTCCTTCTAGCACTTTGGGTGCAATCTCATTATAGACCGGTAGAGGGGGTTGCGCTGCAGAGGCATACTGGTGATTTAGCACCTCGCCATCTGCGTTTAAAGCATCATCGTTGTCATAGTGATGAACCTGAGCCCCTGTAGAACCGACCGTGTCCGCAGGGGGCGCTTCTTGCACGCCATGGAAACTACTATGTTGCGTGGCGACCCTTGTCATCTCCGACCAGTGGGTTTCGAGCGGTCGCAGACGTCTAATAGGGAAGGCGTTTGGGTTGGATTCTCCTACCGTAGATTGTTCTGTGTGCAATGTTGTACTGGTGGTGCAAATGTTGTTTTCTCGATTCGTTCGTAGTTTTCTCCAACAGAATACCGTGGTAAGGCAGAAAATCGTAACACCGACAAGACCAAATGAAAATTTTAGTACGACGATATGTGTTTCTTGTGGGTTAGTGTTTCCAACAAAACAGAACTTCAGATGAAAAGATGGCTTGGAGACTAACCAATAGGAACAACAGGATTGATTGGTAGAACCTGAACAAGTGTCGGTGTTGTTTTCACTCTGTGGTAAAAAGTCGCCGGATGGGGACATTGTTGTCCTCTGTGGTAAAACGTCGTCGGATGTGAACATTGTCGTGTTTTGTTCCCGTGCCTCCTTTCGTGGCTGGTGAAGGCACAACAGCAGATCGCCACGAAAAGTTTTCGAGCTCCCCTTCCTACCCATTTCACTTGTGTACAAGCCCGAGTCTTTTGCGGTAAAGTCTGCAACTCTGTGCGCATCGGTGACAGGTTTCACCAAATGGCGCCCTGTCGGGGTGTGCCAGAAGTAGGAACCAATACTCCAGGCATCAACCCACAAAATCAAAGGCAGAGAAAAAGAAAGATGCTCTCTTACGTAGAAGGTGGGAGGAAGAACATCAAAGCTCCCGCGCCGACCTTTCAGGAGGATAGACTTTTCGACGAAAGTTCGGTTATGTTCAGTGCTGACGGCGTAAAATGTCATCGCGGGCCACGTATCAGGGATAAACGTTAACCCATCATCATCATCATCATCATCATGGCTGCCCTGCGCATCAGGACAGCGCAAAGGGTTCCCATCCAACTGATAAGACGAGGACGGGCGCGCTGATTTTAGATAGCGGGGTATCTGACTGATGTTGTTGACTCTGAGAAGCACTAACAGTGGTTGTTTGCTTGGAATCCGCCTGATGGCCTGCATGGGAAACGCAGTCAGTCGATTCCCGGAAAGTTCCAGGAACTCCAGACTTGCCAGACCGTGGAACGCGCGTTCCGATATGGCGGAGATCAGGTTGTTGGAGAGGAACAGATCCAAAAGCGCGGACTGGTCGGAAAAGATGAAGTCACGAAGGAAAACGATGTAGTTTCTGTCCAGATCTAGAAGACGAAGCTCATCCAGACCTTGGAAGGTTTGCGGGAATAAGTCAGTTACCCTGTTGTTGTCGAGAAATAGATAGCGTATGTACGGGGTTGTGTTGAAGGAGCCAAGGTGAGATATTTTGTTGTTTGAGAGCTTGACAGAATAGACGTCTGGTGTAATGACGTCTATCGGGACCTGCGTCAAATCACGGCCGGTATAGTCAACGGTCTTCCCAACAGTGGCGGTCAGCAGAGTAAGAACGAAAAAGGCAATCGCGGATTCCATTTTTATCGCGGTACTAGTGTATTCGGCAGACAAGCGCTTCCTATGACAACATATAAGCAAAGAATAAAGAAATAAAGGTATGAATACATCATCATCATAATGGTTTATTTCTTATTTCTTATCCAACTGCACGATACATAATATATTATTCGTAACTTCGGAGATCTACAGCCACGAAAAACTAGCCGCCAGATGTTTTATTATTCCGTGCATTTTACTCTTACCACTTTACGGCTTTAGTTGTTCTACATTTTCATTATGGCACAGAGTGTCTAACTCATCTGCAATACTTACCTCCTGATTGTGCTGGGTTGGATTGACGTTACGTTGGTCCACACTCCCGTCTTCTCAGCTGGCCAGTGTGAGGTACAGTCGCCGTCTGTCAGAAAATAGCTGTTATGTATATCATCATGCATATGCGAACTCGCGGTTACCATCGGTCAGCGATGGTTTTACTATGAAACAGCTTGTCCTAAATGTTGCAACTGGGCGATCGACATTTCCATATGTCTCGGCAATTATACAACGACAGGGCTCGAAATCCTTTGCAGAAATACTTACACAGCTCCAATATTACCTACACTTTACAGGTAGTATTGGTATTTACAGCCTTGTGTTTTGAGGGACGGTCTAAGAAAAAATTATAAAAACCTGGATTGCAGAAAACATATAAAATTTGTGTAAGATTGCTTGTAGATTTGAGGGTAGATGCCATCCAGGAGAAGAACTACGTATACCAGATACATGGTTGTATATTTATATAATAAATTGATATTTATATAACTGATATATCTATTCATGTAACAGATATTTATAGAACATGTTCTATACTAGACTACTTCCCGTTGACTTATTAATCAGGGACAAGGCCGCGTGACGAGACGAACGCACACCGTTGAAAACAAACAACTGCGTGTTTATGATAAATTATCATTAAGCATTTGGCCCAGACCCCCCCCCCCCTCAAACATCTCTTGAGAATCTGGGGGTGGGAAACTCAGACCGATTTTAAAACATATTATACAACCAGACTCCGAATAATAGACTGTACACTTTGTAACTCCAACCGTCAAGTCCATTTTATATTAGAGTGTTCTTGCGCAACTCTTTTATCAGTGCTCTCAATGTAGATACACGATGTAAAGAGTTAACCAACGACAACCTGTTTGTACATATAATGACAACCACAGACAACTTTGTACAACACAAACTCTGTGACAGTGTGAGTTCGTATACACATGTTTTAAGAAAAGGGAAGAGTCATGTAAACGTTAGATATAGTGATAGCATGGATGCAGATGTATTGTTTATTCAATTGTAATATGTACTACCTGTAATAGTACTTAGTCTTTAGTATCCCATCATGGGATTTGCTGCATTTAGCCCACATGGGCAGGAACATACAAATAAAGATCATCATTATAACTATAGTATAACGCTGTAAACCTCATGTATCGATGAACGTAATGTTGTTATTGTTACCTTTGCCAGAATGGCTAAGGTTATGTTTTAGGCTTGTGAGTCTGTCTGTCTGTCTGTTAACAGTATAACTCGAGAAGCCTTGGATGGATCCCGATGATATTTGGTAGGTGGATAGGGGTCGGGAAAACGAAGGTCAAGTTCGATAATGGGCCCCCTAGCGGCTTGCTAAGGTACTGCAACAGAACCTCAATATTTGATATCTCGTGTTCTGGACATGCTGTGGTTATGATTTTTGAGTGGTAGATAGCCCTTGAGGCAGAGAATAAGTACTATAAGTTTGGACACCCTAGCGGCTTGTTTGGAACTGCAGTCGCCGATTTCCTTTCAAACTTTGGACGAGAATAACTCGAGAACGTGTTGATGAATCATCACGATTTTTGGTATGTAGATAGCCCAAGTAACAATGTACATTATGAAATACTAATTATGCAAATCAGGAACTAATTTACATAATTAATGAGGAAAGTTTATATATCCACTGCATTTCATGATAGGACTTTCAAACTTGTCACATGTATAGATGAGAAAGAGAGAAATATCAATGCATGTTAATTATGCAAATGATGACCTCATTTGCATAATTAATGAGAAAATATAAACGCATTGATGGATCGTTATGGTCTTTGGTATGTAGATAGCCAAAGGCAAGACTTACATGATGGAATTCTAATCATGCAAATCAACAGCTAATTTGCATAATTGATTAGGAAAATGTGTAAATCCACTGCATTCCTTTATAGGACTTTCAAACTTGTCACATGTGCAGCTGAGAAAGACAGAAATATCAATAAAAATTAATTATGCAGATGATGATCACATTTGCATAATTAATGGAAATATGAACGTGCTGACGGATCGTCATGATTTTTGGTATGTTGATAGCCTAAGTAAAACGTTACATAATGAGATACCAGTTATGCAAATTAACAGCTAATTTGCATAATTCATTAGGAAAGTTGATAAATCCACTGTATTCCGTAACAGGACTTTCAGACTTGTCACATATGTAACTGAGAAAGATGGCAGAGAGTAAGAGGTGTATGTTTGGGTCCGCTAACATCTTTTCTTGAACTGCAGGAGCCGGTATAGTTTCCTACTTTGAAAGAAAATAAGTCAAGAAGGGATTGAATGGATCATCATGATTTTTGGTATGCTGACAGCTTAAGTGATGCTTGATACAATTTAATATTAGTATGTAAATAGGGATCTAATTTGTATAAGCAATGGCAAAATGTTATGAACCAACTCCAGGCATATAAAATAAAATATAATGAGTAGCACATTTATGTCTACAGACATCATTCTACATAACAAACCTGGTTTATTTGGCAAAGGTATGTGTTCGTGGAACTCTAGTTTATTGTGCAGTTACCAGGGCTAGCCCTTGATAATAGCCTCCGACTAGTAGGGTAATCATGACTGTATTTCTCTCTATACAGCCGAATATAGCCTGTCTTTACACAATCTCTCGCTGGCTGGGGTTAATGACCCCCTCTCCTAGGGCGGCGGCAATTGTAGGGCCGGCCGCTAGGAGCGCGATTTTACTCAGGCTAAGCCTGAAGATAAAATCAACTGTATACGTAACACATTAATGGAAGGACGAACATGTTTTAGGGAGACTTATGGATTCTATAATTTTACACCTGATCGGCAATACAAAGTTTGAACCCTCTGCCTGGCCACCGAGGGATCAAAATATTATTCATTTATTCCTCTTGGCACGGTTGGGTAACCTCTTCAGTCAAGTTGACTGATTTTCAACAGAGCCCAACATACCATTAAAATGAATAACAACAATTATATGAAAGAAAATTTACAAATTCACATCATCAAAATTGACATCGTTGATGGGGTGGAATCCTAAAACTTGAAAGATGAATATCATATCGAATATTGAATGAATGAATGAAGACCTTTATTGTACATTCATACCCACTGGGTTCAGTACAGGTCACAATAAACGATACAACATGATATAATGATACAATGAATCTACACTACTCAAGAATCGTATTCTACTGCGTACATTCGGCTTCTTCTCGTTTCTTTGTGATATTGAAAATGTAAGAACAGATATGCTTTATAAGTGAAGGTTTGTCTAGATTCATAAGGAAAATAAAATATTGTATGAACCACTATTTTGATTGCTTGAAACATTCCTTTATTCATGAAAGCTCAAATTTGTCTGAAGGCCGCTTTTCAGGGTCATGAGGAAAGAGGTAAGGGGCAGACAAATATATATAACTGAGATACTGTTTACATTATTTGACAGTCCTAACAAATAAGGCTATACAGATTTTACACATAAAAATGTAGTTGGCAGACAGACGCAGATACACCCAAAACAATACATCCGTTTTAATGGAACCCAGAGGTTTTTGAGTTATGTTGACCACAAATATACTGAAACAGAGAGTGGGAAAGGGGGAGACAAAGACAGACAGACAGACAGAGACACACCCCAAACAAACCTTCGTTCTCATGGAGATAACAATTAGGACCGGCCCAACCGGTATATCTATGTGTGTCATTCAATGTGATTGGTTCAAACGGAGGTTAACGAACCACAGGACGAAGGGTCACACAAACATTTGTCACCTGGTTCTCTGGAGTCGATCAGCCGGTACTAAATCTTACAGCTGGGCAGCGTTACAGGGCTTCCCTTCTTCTTTGCTTGTATGTTCTTTCAAAATCAAATGTTGACAAAAAAGATTAAAACAGTGAAAAAACTCGTCTCTATAGTTTTCCTTCTTTTTTTTCTTTGCACCCGAATCAAAAACGGACTTTCATTCTTCTCTTGTATGTTCTTTCAAATGTTGACCTCAAAATGAAAACAGTGGAAAAAAAACCTCTTGTCTCTCTTGTTTAGTTTAAATCCCCAATTAAAAATGGGTTGTAGTACTAGTAGTTGTAACGTTTGTGATAGGTTGACAATACAACTTTTTTGGAACATGTTTTACAATGTGACACTGACACACCATGGAGCCTCAAATCGACCTTGGCATCATTTCTTCCCGAAATGGGGCCCTTATCGACATACCAAATGGCTTTAGAATCCATCTAGACATTCCAGAGTTCCCTTAACCACAACCGTCCGGAAAAGAACACAAACACATAGGCACACACAGAGGCACGCACACATGCACGGGTGCGCGCGCACACACACGCACACACACGCACAGCCACACACACACACACACACACACACAGCCACACACGCACACACACACATACACAAACACGAAACAACCACACACACACACACACACTACAGACCACTACAAACACAAAGACACGCGCACACAGACAGACAAACACACACGCACAAACAAACACCAAACAAGATACCTCCAATTTTTCATGGAGGTAACTATGTACGTGTACTGATTATATGGCGCTACGGTGTTGTGATTTTCTATTCGGACGGCCATCATCACTACATGTCCCCGCCCCAGTTCAAGACCCAGATAGACGAAAGTGGTCAGACTAGCTGCGAATGCGCAACGACCTTAAGGCTGCTGGCCTCACCATCGGCCACAGCCGGGTAGGCAATCAGGAACAGGTCCGCAGGAGGCTGCGAGTGTGTGTGGCGTTTTGTTTGTAAGATGTCCTTGGTTAGTTTAACCTATTCAAGTGCATCACCTTGACACACACAGTAGATCATCGATGGGTCCATTGTTAACTTGAAATAATATACACTACATACTGCTCTTATACACATTAGGACTTTATAGCAGTTAGACGAAGGACCAGACGATCCTCCCATACTGCGCGGAAGGCAGTTACAGCTAGCCTGAGTATCATCTTCCCGTAGTAACCCGCTGGAGCACATAGTTTGACAAGTCCAATTCTTTTGTCCTTCTCTTTACCTCCCTCGCTTTGCCCCTTCTCTCTTACTTTCCTCCACGCTCCCACCCAAAATTTTAAAAC